>NC_142647.1:42133712-42436742 GCF_053813885.1 Theobroma cacao
TGAACTTGGAAGCAAACTTGGCAAAATTGAATTCTCCCACTTAAGCCGCACAATATTGTCATTTAATTCAATCTATATTTGCTGAATTAATTTGTGTTGATTAAACCCGAACACCTCATATTACTTTTTAACAAGACATCAACAATAATTAGACATACAAATGTGTTAAAATCGAGTCAAGGATAGCTCTGATACCAATGTTGGGTTTGCATGGACAACATTAGAAAAAATTATGTAGTGGAAAGAAAAACAAAATTGATTAAACGACCAAAATTATGCTTCAACCCATGGATCACCTTGGTGATTTTAACGCATAAAAGCACAAAAATTAATTAAAATTAAAAAAATTACCTTGCCAAGTGATCTCATAATCACAATGGCACTTTCTTGAAGCAATCGTGCAAACACCACAAGGAGTAAAAACCCTCGATCAAGTGTTTGGCCTCTAATTGTAATACACACAATTGCAAGACAAACCTTCTGCAAATGAGAGAGTTTTTTTAACTTTTCTTTGTACTTGCAAAGAGGACAACATTTATCCTTTTTTCTACTTTTCACAAGGATAACTGAAAGTCTCTATTTAAAATTGCTTGCTTGCTTCACAAGCAATTTGCTCTCTTCAAAAGATGGGTGGCGGCTAGTAGAGAAAAACTCTTTTTTCTTCTTTTCTAACAAGTAGGTTTGTCAATTGTGAAAAGCTCTTTGAATTTTAGTTAAAACATGACCTATATAGTTAGGTCAAAATTAACATCAACTTTGCAACTAAGCCCTCCATATTATAACATATTATAATATTCAACCATTACATAATTAAATCATTTTATTAAGTCATTTGGAAATTAAAATCAAAATTAATTTTCTTTATATTTTGCAATCAGGGCCTTATAATTATAACTACTTGTAATTATGCCTAAACTTTAATTACACTCTTTTTAATTAAGTTTATTGAAGTTAAATACCTAGTGTGTAATTTAAGTCCAACTTAAATCATTACACTCCTAATTCTATTCATAGTACAATCATTGTATGTGACCCATTAGGTTCCTAACATGTTGGCAATGGAATTGAGTATTGACTTAATCAATTAATTTTATGATTAATTCCATAGACCAAGATTGACATCTAGTAATGCATTAGGGCCACCCAATTGTTAGAAGAGTCAAAAGGTTTTTGGACAACTTTTCAGTGTACAGTCTATTAGTATAATTCATTTCTTCATCATATATTCCGAAAATGTAAGAACATGGTGTAGTGTCTACTCTTATTGACCTCCATATTCGTTCCTTCAATTAAACTATTAGTTTTATAGAGACTTATGAAACTCTGTTCATAATCTCCAAGTTGCCTTGGCCAAGGACTTCAATAGGCTAATATCAACCAAGAATTGTTACGATATGTCCCCTTATTCACTTAAAGTGATAATTCCTATCATAACCACTCATTTGCCCTCACATGCTTCATGTTATACCCAAAAACATCTTAATTTAGCATCTTTGATTAGGCACTCGTAGGGATGAAATCAAAGCTTAGCATTCCTTATATAAGATAACCTAATATCTTAAGCCTAAAGGCTATTTACATGACTGGCAGATGAAAAGTATTGCATAAACACTAAAGTGAGATACTAAATGCACTTTTCTTGCCGGGTCATGTTCAGTGAACTTGCTCTCCTAAGACAAGCACCCACACTTTAGTTTCAAGTATCTTCATGCTTCAACATATAAGACTAGTTGCTTACTCCAAAAGTAAGGAGCATCGAATGTGCCAGTCTTTGGGCATCATTGATATTTAGTCTCAATGATACATCGATTAAGAACTATTTAGAGATTATACTTTGATGCATAAGGATCTCATAATTGCAACCCATTACAATTCCCTTACAAAACATATTAATCTCATGAACTCCATCCAATTAGACTTATAACCGATTATAATTGATGTCTTATTGATGAAGGAAAACCTTTAATCATTCAATGTGAATGATATAGTTGCATGATTGGAACCAAGCCTTGACCAATCTTAATTGGCTGAAGGGCTTATTCCAATGTTAGGTTTGCATGGACAGCATGACAGAAAATTAGGCAATAGAAAGATAAACAAAATCTATTAAATGACAAAAACCATGGCTCCGCCCATGGATTACCTTAGTGATTTTAACACATAAAAGCACAAAATAAATTAATATTCAGAAAGTTACCTTACCAAGTGATCTCGTACTCACAATGGCACTTTCTTGAAGCAATCTTACGAACACCACAAGGAGCAAGAACCCTAGCCAATTAAGTACTTGGCCTCCAACGGTAATACACACAATTGCAAGACAAACCTTCTACAAAAGAAAAAGCTTTTTTAATTTTTCTTTGTGCTAGCAAAGAGGAAAACATTTTTCATTTTTCTACTTCTCACAAAGATAGCCGAACCTCTCTATTGCAAATTGCTTCACAAGAAATTTTCTCTCTTCAAAAGTTGGGTGGCGGCTAGTAAAGAAAAACTCTTTTTTTCTTCTTTTTTGACAACTAGTTTTGTCAATTGTGAAAAGCTTCTCTTAATTTTAGTTAAAACATGGCTTATATAGTTAGGCCAAAATTAACTTCAACTTTGCAACTAAGCCCTCCATATTATAACATATTATAATATTCGGCCATTACTTAATTAAATCATTTTAATTAAGTCCTTTGGAAATTAAAATAAAAATTAATTCCCTTTATATTTTGCAATCAAGGCTTTATAATTATAACTACTTATAATTAACAAATCAATCATTTTGGAATATGGTTTTGTATAAGTGTAAGAAGGTTGAGTAACATTTTCAACTTGATTCTTGATGGCTTCTTTGATGAATTCCTTGAGTTGGTCATAAAAACTTTTTGATGATCTTTTGAATGTGCTTCGGAGGAATTTCACCAACTTCTTGAAGAATTTGCTTCTTCTTTTAGTTTAGAGTAACTTGGTTGTTTTTTTTTTTAGACTTTCAATTTTCTTCATCATGAAAGCAATTTGGTTGTCCCTTTCTCTAATATTTGTTGCTAGGTATTCCATCGTCTTTGCAAGAAACGCAACCTTTTCGTCTTAGGAAAGTTGTGCTTGTTGGCATGGCAGACATCACCTTAGAATGTGCATTTGACAATAGAAATTTGGTAAATTGGTGATGCAAAAATTTCTTCTTCAAATTTTTGAGTTGGAGAAGGCTTGAGAGTTAGCTACTTGTTGATACAATTCTTCTTAGGAGCCATTAGAAATTTTAAATTTTGAATTATAAAGGAAAGAGATGAGAGGTAGAGATTGCCCCAACGAGCGTGTCAAAATTTTGTATAGACAAAAACATTCAAAGACAAGAATAATTTTACTAATTAGATATGGAAGTATAATCTCTGGAAATTTTTTAAAAATGAAAGAATAATCTTCTTATTTTTTTCTTCAATAAAAATTCGTTTCAAGGTTCTTGATTCCTTGATCTTGAACAAACGGAAATGATCTCCTTCTATCAATGTTCTCAAAGCTTAGAGAAGTTTTAATTGTTCACATCTTCCTCCTTGGGTTTCCTTGTTGAAATCCCAGAAAAAGTTTTTTTGTATTTTCTTTCTTGGAATTGTAGCTTGAAACTTTGAGAGGCTTTTGTTCTTCAAAATGTTCTTCCTAATTGTGTGGGTCAAATGGATTGGAAGAGCATTGTATTTATAATGCTAGATGAGAGAAGTCCAAGAAATTTGAGTCCCTTTGAATTTATCTCTAAATCATTTAAATTTAATTAGAGTAAAGCATGATGACTTATAAGTGGATTTTAATTGACCAAACTCTGAGTCTTTACATTTTAATTAACCAAATTCGGATTTTATCTCTAAATTAACTTAATTTACTTAGAGACAAATTGGATGATCAAATTTGAATTTTATATCTAAGTTATCTTAATTTTTTAAGAAATAAATTGGAAGATTCATAGTTGAATTTTGATTGGTTAAATTTGAATTTTATCTTTAAATTATTGTAATGTATTTAGAGTTTGGTGACTTATAGAATGGGTCAAATTTTGGTTTTATTATTAAATATCTTAATTTATAAAAAGATAAATTGGATGACTCATAGGTGAATTTTGATTGGTTAACTATGAGTTTTTGAGGTTCAATTGAAGTCATGTGTATTTATCTTAAATTAGCCAAAAAAATTTAATTAGTTTGCAATTAATTACATGACTATCTTAATGAAGTCATCAAGCCTATACAAGGCTATGTAGTTCGTTTTGAAAAATTCTTCAATTTACTAATTTTCAAAGACATGTTACATCGTTTAATTGGATAAAATTTTCTCCTCCTACTATAACTTTTAATTAAGAAACTACTTTACACACTTTTTCCTCTCACTATCTTAATTCACAATGTTGTTTCCACTCATATCTAAAAAAATTAGGCTACCATTTTTCATAAATAAAATTATAAAAATACCATGTTTGTGTCCCACAAAGGAGCTTTTGCCATGTAGCATAACCAAAGAGAATAGAAATTTATCAGCCTTAACAGTAAAATTTGGTTAAACTTTCGTTAACTTTTCATTTCACTATTAATTTAAAAAAAAAACAGAAATGAAATATATATCAGTAAAATAGTTGAATCAAATATAAAAAAAAATTAGAACGTTGAAATATTTTTATAAGGTAAATGACAAAAAAAAAACTATTTATCATTGCATCAACCATTCAATATACCCAGAAATTAAGAATTATACTATACTTTGTCATCCTTTTTCCTCGAATTTCTTTGCTCAAATGTGGTGTTATTACTTCTTTTTCTTTCTATTTCTACGTCTTCACTTGGTTATTAATATTACTTGATTTCAGTTTCGCATGCTTTCATGGTCTTACTTCCCTTTCACATGGTTAATTTTCTTTCTTCGTTTTTTTTTTTTTTTTGTTTTGCCAAATTTTTTTGTTTTAAACTCTCTTAATTACTATTTATTCAATTATTTTTAATATTAAAATTAATTGGAACCTATTGTTTGATAAAAGTTTTGTTAGAAATGTTTCTTAAAATGTGTTAAATTGACGGATACATGCATGACATGTGAATCCTCATAAGAACAACTTTTTGTTTTCTTTTTACGAGATCTTTATAGCAACCTGTGCTTAGATGGATTAATAAGTCGAGTCTCTTAATAATTTTGACACTATTAAGTCGAGTCAACGGAAAATTTTGTCTGCAAAGCTTAACAATCTGTTGGTGTCCCCAAACATCGACAGAAATGTCGACTGAAAAATTCATCAACACATGGTCAAAAATACCCTCATCGTTAATGGTCACTCTATCAGTTGCGGAATAATTTGTCAGTAAAAAGTGTGAATTTGTTGATAAATTCAATTGGTATTTTTTAATATTTTTTAATACCTTAATAATAAAGAATTGAAAATTAAATGAATAGAAATATGTAAGAGAAATAATTTTAAATATTACAAATATGAAAAAATATATATTCTTTTTCCTTGAAAAAACATTTTATTAATTAATAAAAACACGAATACAAATTATATTATTTTTATTACAATCAGTTACAAATAAAAAGCAAAATAGATACAGGAATATGAAGAACACGGATGAACTGCTAACCATTTTGATGAAGAATACAAATGGACTGCTGACCATATCACACAATTGACGATCTGTTGGATGCTAACCTTGAACTTCTGTGGAAACATCCCCTCGGAAGAAGCACTCATTTTGAAAGGAAAAAAGACAACACGCGTTCTGCAACATAATTTATTTAGTTGTGTTTGTCTTTTTTTCATTCAAAGATTCCAATACCAGCATCTCATCCTACCAACCACAGTTAGTTAGCGAATAGGAAATTCACAACATATATATGCTTAACCCCTACTTTCTAAATAATCCTGAGCAACGCAATCAACTCCATTGAATATACAAGTGACGAAATGTTCTGTACTCACTAAAAGGGAGCTCAGATATTCCATGAACTTGACCAACATACCCAATGTCGTCAACTTGTACATTGTATTAAATATTGCAATACTGACAGCTTGTATATTCTATGGACTTGACCAACTAACCTAAATTAAATTCAATTTGAGGTTGGTTGATCAAGTCCACAGAATATCAGAATGACAGGTTTTGTTGTAACCTCTACACACAAAAAAATGTCAAATTATTATTAATCCTTAATTTTCAAACTATAGGAAATCAATTTCAATAAAAACTTAAGCATCACACATGAACAATCTATGCCACTAACAACTCACATGACCTTGGACTCATAAATTAAAATAAAAAACTGAAGGTTTGAAATAACTTTCAATAAACATCTACGGATAGAAGCAACCTAGTACCATAAAACAAATTAATAAATTAAGAATAGAAAAAGCATTAAAGTTAATTAGAAAATTAAAGCATAAAACAATAAAGGAATATAAACTCACATTGTTGAAACAGTAGACACAATATTTGAAAAGATCAATCTCTCCAAATGATTCTTGGCTTCCAAAGCTCAATACTCCAAACCATACTTTTTCTTCCAAGTTTATGTAATAAATTTGAAAGGAAGAGGCATGGTTTGGAGTATAGATTCTTAGAACTCAATAGCCATTTGGAGAGATTGTTCTTTTAAGATATTGCGTCTATTATCTTAATAGTGTGAGTTTGTATTCTTTTATTGGTTTATGCTTTACTTTTCTAGAATTGCTGCTTTTATGACTAAGTTGAAACAAAAGGGTGTCAAGTTCATATGGTCGGATACATGTGAGGAGAGCTTTAAGAAGCTCAAGACTTGTCTTACCATAGCTTCAATGTTGAGTTTGCCTTGTGGTCTAGGGGGTTGTATGGTTTATTGTGACACGTCACGTGTAGGACTTGTATATGTGTTGATGCAACATGGAATTGTAATTGCTTACGCGTCTAAAGAGCTCAAGAAGCATGAGAAAAATTACCTGACACATGATTTGGAGATGGCCACCATTGTCTTTGCCTTAAAGATATGGAGGCATTAGTTGTATGGTGAGACTTGTGATATCTACATAGACCACAACAGTCTCAAGTATATTTTTGAGTAGAGAGATCTCAACATTAGACAACATCGATGGATAGAGTTGCCTAAGGATTATGATTGTACTATCTTGTATCATCCCAACAAGACCAATATGGTAGCAGATGCCTTGAGTCGGAAGTCTATGGAAAGTTTAGCCCAGATTTCAGTTAATAGGAGATCACTAGTGCAAGGTATGCATGACTTGGGTGATATAGGAGTATGATTTGAGGTTGATAATACAAAGGCATTGTTAGCCCATTTTTAAAGTGAGACCAATCTTTATGGATCACATCAAGGAAGCCCAAGACAAGGATGATTTTGTGACTAGAGCTTTAGAGAATCCTTAAGGGAAGAAAGGACAGTTATTCACTAAAGGCACTAACGTATTACTCAGATACGATCTAGAGTGTATGTGCTAGATATTAATGATTTGAGACGAGAGATCTTAAAGAAAGCCTACGTGGTAGCATATGTAGTACATCCAGGCAACACCACTATGTATCATAACTTAAAGGAATTATATTGGTGGGAAGGCCTAAAGAGAGATATGGTGAAGTATCTGGCCAAATGTTTCTTGTGCTAACAGGTTAAAGCAAAGCATTAGAGACCTGCCGGTTTGTTACAACCTTTGCTTGTTCCCAAGTGAAAATGGGAGCATATTTTTTTGGATTTTGTGATTGGGCTACCCTGTACGAGTAAGGGTTATGATTCAATTTGGGTGATCATAGATAGATTGACTAAGTCCACTCATTTTTTGCCACTAAGGACCATTTATGGAGCAACACAGTATCCTCGATTGTATATTAAGGAAATAGCGTGATTGCACGGAGTTGTAGTCATAATACTATCAGATAGAGGCACACAGTTTACTAGTCAATTTTGGAAAAAAGTTCAAGAAACATTGGGAACTAATTAAATTTTAGAACTACTTTCCACCCACAGACAAATGGGCAATGCGAATAAGACAATGTAAACCTTGAAAGATATATTGAGAGCTTGTGTCATAGACTTTAGAGTCACTTGGGACTAACACTGGCCATTGGTAGAGTTTACCTATAATAACAATTTTCGATCTAATATTTAGATGGTGCCTTATCAGGCTTTATATAGAGGGAGATGTAGGTTACCCATATGTTGGTTTGAGGTTGGTAAGCGAAAGTTACTTGGACCAAAAATGGTCCAAGAGACGACTGTGAAACCTTACCTTGATGTAAGAGAATAAATTAGAAACTCCTTATGTAAACGTGTAGATTTCATGTTTTGAATATCAAACTTAGTTTTAACCTTCAAAAAGGAATTTATCGGTATCTTGGTTAGTTGTCATTGTTAATGTAGAAATTTTTCTAAATCTGAAAAGGGTCAAAATATGTTATTTTTATAGAACAATATTTTAAAAATAAAAAATGGTGGTAATGGTTCACTTGATATTTAGAAAACCAAAAATCATTTTTTTTCATAATTTTTAATGTATGTCTACTATGGTAAATGAAAGCCACAAATTTAATTTCAATCAAAATTTTTCAATTTTGTTCTTAAAACTAAAATTTAGGTTTTGATTTTTTTGGATTTTGTTATTTTTATTGAATTCAAATAGGGGGTGTTTGCTTATTTGCATTAAATATCTTAGGTAAATAAAGAGTAAATAGAAAAAATAAAAATGAGGACATTTACTTAATACCTGTTAAGAACACCCAAAGTGCATCTGGACAACATCTATTGATAGATGTTCATCATTTATCAATAGATTAAACCCGAAAAGTTTTTTAAAGAGAATTGAAGAACATCTACCATTTATCGATAGATCGACCTATCTATCGATAAATGGACACATCTATCGATAGATAACAACCCAAGAGCTTTCTAAAAGGAACCTGAAGCCTATCTATCGATAGATGGCCACATCTATTGATGGATGACTTCAGTTTTTGAAAATAAAATAGGGAAAATGGGTATTTTCACATTCCAAAGTATAAATATGACCCGTTCCTTAAGGGTTTTACATTCCTAGTCGTTTTCGATTAGTTTTCTCTCAACTCTAAGCTCTTGCAACACATTTTTCAACCTAAATCATCATTTTGAAAGATTGAAGCTAAGGTTTTGGGTTTTTCAAGAAAGGTGATGTTTTTCAACTTTGAATCTTTTAATCCATGGTTTTCCAGCTTTAAGAAATACTATTTTGTGTCTAGATTTTTATTAGTCCTTCAAGCTAAAAGATTTGGTGATTTTTCTCATGGATTAAGCTCACCCAAGGCAAGGAAAAATGGGTTTAAGAATTTTTGGCTTTTGTTAATGAAGAACAATGGGTTTAGTTAGCTTTAGATGAATTCAGTTAGTTTCGAAAAGGTTTAGAAGGATTAATACATGGTTTATAGTTTAATTAATGATTGTAATGATTGTTTAATGTTTTAGGAATGGTAAAAAACTCCAAGGAATTCACTAAAATAAAGTCTTGCTTGTGATAGAGGTCAACATTTCAAGGTGAGTGGATACATCTTTTTAAGTATTTCAATACGATAAAGCTAAGCATAGTTTATTATGTTGTTTCACTTGCCTAATTTGAATACCATGTTTACAATATTAAATCAAATGATTTTATCCAATGTTTTTAAACAAGTTTTAGAATCTATATATGTATGTAAATATCACTATTATGTATTAGTTTTCAACAAGAAAGGATAAGCCCTTTCAAATGTTTTATTGCAAAAACTTCAATTCGGTTATGGATAAAGGATGAGAAATGTATGTGGACTTATGGATGACAAGTGGATGTAAGTTCCCACCTTTATACTTGATGATGAGTATGATGAATGAGTCTTATTGGAATAATACAATTCATAGTAAATTAGTACACACATTGGTATGGAAAAGTATAAGAAATGAATGCTTAGGTGGATGTAGATGTTCCCATCCTTAAGCTTTTGATATGTGTTATGTGACACAAATTTGAAACATGCAAGACATTATTTTATAGGATAAGATGTGAGGTAGTACCACATACCTTATGAGATAACCATGTTTATGAGTATGGGTTATAGAGATATATATGCATGATATGTTAACAATGCATGTATGTATATGAGATATTTTATATGATGATTGAAGCCCTGATGTGAGGGAAAGAATACCACATGGATAAAGCCCAAATGTGGGGGAAAGAATACCACACAAATAAAGCCCAGATGTAGGGGAAAAAATACCACAAGGATAAAGCCCAAATGTGGGGGTAAGAATACCACACGTGTTAAGTGATCCCCACATATGGTGAGGCAAAATTCCATTACATGGTGGCAGAGCTCAACGTGAGTGAGGCCAACGTGCCATTCAAGGGACCAGACATGTGCCAAGACCTAGTAGGCATCTTTGCATTCATGATTATTGCATATTATTCTTGTATTGTGACGTTTCTTGTGATTGTTTCTAAACTTGAAATGTTTGATTGAGTTGTTGATTAAACCTTAAGCTATAAGAGAGTGAAGATAGACTAGTAGATAGAACAAGTCTTAATGCAATGGTTGAGTTTATGGATTATAAAGAAAGAATGGCCACTTGAGTTTTATGGATTAAATATTGAATGTTAAGTTAAACGAATTAAAGAATGATTACTTGAGTTATATGGGTAAAATTATCACTATATGTCATGATTGGATTCTCTTAAAGAACTTTGACTACATGGGCAGCTCACATGATTTATGAAAAAATTGAAGTAAACTACTCTTAGTTTGGGTTTATGTGGTTATGTATCGTTCTTGATAGGGAGGATCCAATATCACAAGTAAGTTACGACTTCCTTGTTTTTCTTAAAGGGTTTTTGTAAATGTTTAGTTTTTGTAATGAACTATATGTTTATGAAATGTCGATTTCACTATGAAAATGAAACTTGATTATGTCAACTGCATTTTATGAGAAATTTGAAAATAAAGTATGTTTATCTCAAAATCATGTTTACAATAATAATGTAATTTAAGCTAAAACTCTCCCTTTTAGCTTGTCCCCTTCCTCGTATCCACTCATGAAGTTTTTGTGACTCACACTATTTTCCTCAAATATTTTGTTTGTAGATAAATGATAGCATTAAGCTCCCGAGTCATAGACGTGATCCATTCATTTTCCTTTGGTAGATGTCTAGTAGCCCACTTAATGCCTAGAGAGTTGGGTCATGTTCCATTGATGAGTCAATTTTATGTTTATGTTTATGTTCATGTCTATGGATATTGAACATATTTAGGACGACGTAGCCAATGCTTGGCATATACTTTATCAATGTTATGGATGACTGTACAAATGTGCTTAAGAGCCTATATGTACACCCAAAGGTGTTGAGAAATGACTATGGCATGATGTATGAGTTGTTAACTCTGATTTTATTATGAATGAATGCATTTACACAGCTTATATTGAGAAATTCTATAACTGTTTATAGTTGCCTATGGATACATGCATGAGTTTGATAGTGTATGCTTTATGTATGATGATTATGGTAAATAGATGAATGAATGTAAGAAGGCTTGCTTAGGCTTAGCGAGTTATACCCATATGGGTTCATGCTAATAACTATATAAAATAGAGTTATTTTATCACACCTTAAGCATTGAAAAGTGGTTAAATCTTTAAGAATTAAGTAGCAATCTTTAGTTTTACGTTTGGTTCTTAAGTTTAGTTTTAATTATTTTGATTTTAGTGATTTTGGCTAAATTTCATGTTAATTTCTTTCAAGAGTAACTTAGTTTGAATGATTTTTGAAGGTGCCGATGAAATAGAGTGTCGAACAGTGTAGAAAAATTAAGCCAAGCCAAAAGACAACAACATGGGTGTTTTAGTGCCGAGAAAGGATGAGCACCCATACTTGAGGCAACAAGCAAGGCATCGCCATGCTAGAGAAGCAAGGCCACAGTGCTAGGGATCCAAGATTCAGGTGCCACAGTGGCAAAAAATGGAGGCTGCAACGTCGACAAGATATCTTTATAGGATCTCTTCCAAATTTGATCTGAAGAATGGTTTTTTGAAGGCTATTTAAAGGCACCTTTGGAGCAAATAAAAGTCATGCTTAAGCTGGGTTTTCTTTGAAGAAAAAGTAGCCATGAAGCAAGCAAGAAGGCAAGAAAGATTTAGAAGATTGAAGATCCAAAAAATCTCTAGTTTTTTTTCTTCTTTGTTTCTTCTTAGTTTTTCTTGTATTGTTATTGATAATTAAACTTCCTAGGATTATGTTCTCAATGCTGAGGATGAGCTAAATTTATTTATCTAGAATTGCAATTGAACCCAACATATAGTTTGGATTTTTAATATTCTTTCTTTGTTATGATTGATGATATTTGAGTTGTTTATTTCAATCATGTATTTAATGCATCTGATTAACTGACCATCAATTAGATTAACAGGGTAACCTAAATGCAACTTGAGAAATGGAGTTTAGTGTAAGCCTTGGATGAAATAACATATGTTCAAATTCAATTAGTTGATTGATTGATTTGTTTTGCATGTAAGATAGGAATATACTTACATGTCATATGTAGCTATATTAGAGTACAAGCTAAATAAGTCTATCTTTAAATCAATTATCATGGGAATATATTGAATTGGTTGAGAGAGATTTTTTATAAGAACATCGGAAGAAACTTATAAATAAATTAGAACTCTAGGTTAACAACTCAGCCCATTTAGTAAGTTAAGAGAGAGTAGAAGAGATTCAAATGAAGTGTTAAAGGGAGATTGTAATTCTAGGTTTTTCTTGATTGATTTCTTAAGCTTTAATTGTCATTCTTTTTACTAGTTTTAGTTTTTTAATATTATTCCTTAAATTTAAACCGTGTGTTTGGGTAAGCTTAAATTGTGTTAATTTTAGTACTTAGCAAAATTTTAGTTCTTTGAATTTACATGTAAATTCAATAATAAGTTTTTGGTGCCGTTGTTAGAGATTGTTTTAATAATTTTTGTTAATATTAATAAAGCAATTTTAGTCTTAATTCAAACTTTTTTTTCTTTATTTTCAAGTATTATTTGGTTGTTATAGGCAAAGAGTTAGAAATTTGAAAATTATTCCATTTGAATTAGAAATCGAGAAAACTTTTCGAAGACTTCAGAGGAAGAATTTACAAGCTTCAACTCACAACTAGACAATGGTTGAAAAAAAAGAGACTAAGTCTTTGCGATAATATATTGTTCCTCTTGTGCAAGGCCTTCACCCTAGCATCTAAAGACTTGCTATTCAAGCTAATAAACATAACAACTTAATACTCATAACGAACATTGTACTGAAGATAGGAAGGAAACGAAACTCCATTGAAGCTAGCTATAAAACAGCAAAAAGTGCAATTGAAATTTAAAGTTGGGGATCTAATTAAAGTGTGTGTAGCCACCTTTGTACATAGATGTAAAATGCAACATGGCGGCTTGCATTGAGGCGTTGTTTTCTATCTTTGGAGAATCGGTTCTTCGATTTTGAGGTGTTGCTTCTTCTACAACTAGGTTCAAAAGTGACATCGCTGCAATCTTTGAGAATCGATTTTTTTACCTCAAGGTGTCTGTTTTGGTGCCAAAATTTGAATTTAAGGTTGATTTTTGCCACTCGACTTCTGTCCAAATGTGCCATGTCTTTCTTGGTCACCAAGTTTCTTAGTTGTATTTTTGGTGCTTTAAAAATCGACATCTTATACATGTAGTATCGATTCCTTCTTCTTTGCTTTTCTCCTTCTACATTCTATCTCTCCAGAATTGATTCTTTATCTCTGAGGTATCGATTCTTCACAAATCCTGAAGCTTTTATCTTTCAAGAACTGACTTCTTCTTTTCTTAAAATCGATTCTTTAGTATTAATTTTTGCTTGAGAATTGGCTTACTTTCATTTAAGAATCAAGTCATTTCTTTTGAGAACCTGATTCTTAGGTTGACACATTGAATTTTGAAAACTAGAGATCTTTGAGAAAATAAAGAGATATTTCTTTAAGTTAAAGAGCATAATCATTCATATTGAAAACATGTTCAAACAATCAAAGCATTTTAATATATCTTTATTTTAAGTTCAACTTTAACACTCTTTTGAGGATTTTCTTCATATTCAAAAATGTCTTTCATTCACTTTCAAAGCTTATTAAGTTCAATTAATTTTGTCATGTCAAAAGAAGAATAAAGCTAACAAATGAATTTTGAGAATCCTTGCCATACAATCGGTTGATAGGAGTGAAAAACTTGGTTTGAGGGGGGGGGGGGGGGGGGGGGTCTATAATACTCTTGCAAGTCATTGCATAATCTTCAAATCTTTGTGGCATTCTTCTTTCCCTTTGTGGCCTTGAGTTCTCAACTATCATTTCTTTTTCAATTGCTTCATTTTTTGTTTCAATGTCAAATTCTCTCATGTCCTCTTCCTCTTTACCGATTGAGTCTCCTATATTTTCTAGTTGATTTTGAGCATGTATTGCTTCTTCAGGTTGAATCACGATTGTCAATGATTGCATTTCTACTATTTATGAAGGCTATACAATTTTAAAAGGAAAAAACCGTCATAAAATATGACGTCTCAAGATTCAAAGAACTTTCTAGTATTGAGTTCCATTACCTTATAGCCTTTTTTTTTTCGAAACATATCCTATGAATACACATTTTTTGGATCTTGCAGCAAACTTATCATTTGGCTTAAGTTTAACATAGACATAGCATAAACATCTAAACACTCTAAGATGATCATATGAGAGTTTTTCTTTAAATAAAAACTCCTATAGGGATTTTTCATCAAGTATTGGTGTGGATAGGATATTTATCAAGTATGCTACTGTTATTACACATTTGCCCCAATATCTTACTCTAGGATGATCATATGAGGGTTTTTCTTTCAATAAAAACTCATATGGGGATTTTCCATCTAGTATTGGTGTGGGTAGGATATTTATCAAGTATGCTATTGTTATTACACATTTTCCCCAATATCTTAAAGGTAGATTGGCCTAAAAATGAAGTGTTCCATACAACTTCCAATATATACCTATGTTTTCTTTCTACTACCCCATTGTGTTGAGGTGTGCGAGTGTGTAGCTAGTTTGATGTAGAATTCCTTTTTCTAGAAGACATATCTTGAAATCTCCATATTTGATCTCCCGAGCATTATCTAATTGAGCTAATTTCACTTGCATACCAAACTGAGTTTGCACTATTTTCAAAATTTGATCAAACAAAAATGGAGCTTCACTTTTAGTTTTCATTAAATAAACCCAAGTACCTTTTGAACAATCATCAACAACAGTAAGAAAATAGTTAGCTCCAATATATGTGCTAGTCTCATATGGTCCCCAAGTATCAACATGGACTAATTCAAATAAGTTTCTTGATTTATTTCTACTATTAGGAAATGATAATTGAGTTTGTCTAGCCTTATGACATGCATCACATGGAAAAAAGACTTCTATTCTCAAATGAAGCATCAAATAAACCTTTCAATCTTTAAAATATGATATGTCTTAACCTTCTATGTAGCAATTCTGGTTGATTCTTCAATCTCACAGTATTTGCCCAAATCTTTTTTCTTTCTTCAAAATAGTAAAGCCCTATTTCCATTCCACCCACTCTAATCACCTTTTTGGTGACAAGGTCTTGTAAAATACATCCTTTGGGAAAAATGTTACTGAACAATTTAAATCTCAAGTAATTCTACTAATTGAAGCTAAATTACAGGTGAAATTTGGTAAGAAAAGAACATTCTTGAAAATAATATTGGGATTTAGTTAAATATCTCCAACACAATCCACTTGTGACTTTCTTCCATCTAGTAGTGCAACTTGCATAATAGAGTTTTCAAGATTTTTTCATTTTAACAGCTTTGAATATGATACAACATAGTCAGATGCTCCACTATCCAGAATCTAATTTTGGGAACAAGAAATTTTATCGACAAAGTTGACAGTGAAAGTTCCTCATTATCTTTGTCAAGTATTGCCATTAGTTGATCAAACTGAGTTTGAGACAACCTTGTTAGATTTAGAATAATTTGCTATTGATTTGCTTGTTTTTGGGAATGCACCTCCTTTCTTTTGGTTTTTGTGATTACTATACTGATGGTTGTCTATGCTTGGAAGCTATTTTACTTCTCTTGCTAAATTGGTGGATATCCTACAATCTCAAAATAGTTTTCTCTTATGTTACCTATTTTCTTACAATATTCACATTTTGGCCTTTTATTTGGATATCGATTCCTCTCTATAGCATATAATTTGAATGCTGCTACCTCCATAATTGTCCTTGACATTGTCACCTCTTCTGAACTCAATAAAGAATAAGTAGTTGTTAAAGATGGTAATGGATCTTTACAGAGAATAGTCAACCTTAAAATAGTATAAGGATCATTCAATCCCATTAGAATCTAAGGCAATTTTTCTTTTTTTTTTTCCCTAACCAAGAATCCACACGTACAACTCCCACATCATCATCCATGAGACTTGGAAATACTTTCAAGTTGACCCCAAAGTCCCTTCATTTTTGTATAGTAAGCTTAGATTGTTAATTCACCTTGTCTAGTATTGACTATTTCTCTTTCAGTTCTTGAATATGAGGTCCACTTTCTTGTGAAAACCTTTCTTCCAAATATCTCCCAATGTCATAAGTAATTTCATAATATGCAACCTTATTTGTAACCTCTCTTTGAGTGAGCTTAACAAACCTGCTACTACTATAGCATTACAAGTCAGCTAATCATCATTTTCTAGATCTCCTTCTAGTTTTGGTAATTTTCCATCCATGAACACCACCTTCTATTTCAATTGCAGAGCATTGACAAAAGCTCTCCTCCATGTTGAGTGGTTAGACCCCTCTAATGTATGGGATATTAACAAATCACCTAGTCTATCAAAATTACTTAGATGATAGTGGAGTGGTTTGGCATTTATGATTTTTGGTAGAGGATTTTGCTTGTGCTTCTCTTGGTTTTTTTGCCATTGAAAAAAAAAAATGTTCACAAGAGAGAACAACTTAACTCTTATACCATGTAGAAAATACCAATAGATCCGTTTTAGAATAAAATAAAAACCCTATTTTCGTTAACAAGATAGAGACATATAAATAGAATTTGTAAAAATTCTTTCACTCCTAAATATCTACTAAAATCCCTAAGAATATGCTGAAAATAAATATGGAAAAATTTTAAAAATTTGCCAAATATTATTGCTTGAAATATAGAGAATATTGCTACTGAAATAATGAAAATATTCTGCTCCTTGATTTGAGGATACCTGTATATTTCGTAATATGTCTCATGTGGCTACCTTGTTCTTTCAAGAAGTGGTCCAATTACATGAAATTCTAAAATCTATTACATTAGATCAAGATGTGAAGTTTATGAGTCATTTCTGAAAGACACTATGGAAGTAATTAGGGACTCAGTTACAATTTTCTAGTGCCTAACATCCTCAAATAGATGGGCAGACTGAAGTGGTGAATCGATCTCTAGGTAATTCGCTGTGAAGTCTAGTTGTTGGTCATCCTAGAAAATTGGAATTTGTCATTCCTAGAGCTGAATTTGCTTATAAGGGCTCTCTCAATCATTCTACGAATAAAACTCCCTTTGAAATTAATTATGGGAGCAACCCTCGACAAGTTCTTGATCTTGTTTATTTGACTAATGAAGCCAGAGCCAGTATGGAAGCAGATGAATTTGCTGTCCACATTAAGGAAATTCATGATTAAGGTCATGAGCACTGGAAGAAGTCTTCTCTACTTTACAAACCCAAAGTTGATGCCCACAAAAGAAGCAAAGAGTTCGAAGAAGGCGATCTGGTGATGGTTTATTTGAGAAAGATTTCCTAAAGGAACTTGTAACAAGCTCAAGCAAAGGAAAATTGGTCCATGTCATATAATTAAAACGCTTGGTCCTAATGCTTATCGTTTAGAATTACCAAAAGGTGTTAAATGTTAGTGACTTGTACGCGTTCTACGAGAGCGAAGATCAAGTTACTCCACAACTCAGTGAATTAGAGACTCTACAAGTCATAATCGAGAGAGATTGATGTCTTGAATATTCGTAGCATTACAACAAGAAGAGAAACTTACACCCAATATTTGGTCCATTGGGAAGGAAAGCCTGGTAGTGAAGATACTTGGATTTCAGCTAATGAACTCAAACTGCTTGGCGGCGCGCTTTGGAGTGATGTAAGAGCATAGTTGACCATCATTCAAACCAGTTATTTATAGTCCATATTAAATAAGCCTCTTAAAGGTTAGAAATTATTGAATCTATTAATAGAATTAGAATTTATGAGGACTTTTGGAAAATCACCTTAGATTCTTGGAAAATGTCATTTCCATTAGTGTAATTTTGGCTGTGAGCTCATATATATATGTGATCTATGAAATGAAAGAGGCAAATTTGAAAAAAAAAAAAAAAAAACCTGAATTGCAAGTGTTCTTGCTTGGAGATGAGTAATTCCGGTTGCATTGAGTGGATCTGCATTAGTGACGTTGAGTGGCTTCCGTCAGCTCTGATTGAGTGACATCTCGGAATATCCTTTTATTATCCTTTCACCTGTCTTTATAGTGTTTTTTTTCTGCATATCTCAACTAGTCTTTTTATCAGCAGCATGGTCTGCATCACTTTGCTTATATCCTTAACATGCTGCTGCTATGCTTTGCTTGTATCCTTTACAACTTTTACCTTTTAAGGAGATCTTAAACATGTTCTGTTTTATTACTCTTAGGGTTTTTTTTTTTGGTTATTATTATACTTATCAAGATTTTATATGTGCTTTTCTCTTGTTAAATTGTTTTTCTTTGTAAATTTGGGTTTTCTCAGCGTTGTATAATTTCCATTCTATTAATGTATAGCCTCTTTTTGGCTAGATACAAAAATTGGTTGATGGGAAGTTAATCATGATTCTTAATATCGATTGGAGCTAGCTACAAATAAATTCTAGATTTACTTTTTAATATATATATCCATGATAAATATGAATATGGATTTCATCGTACTGCAACAATAATTATGCTTTATCCATGGAGAGCTATTGTGTATAATTTCTCAAACCCGTGGAAATTTCTTGTATGCACAACTATAGCATTTACAAACCAAAGTCTATCCAACATTCAATTACTTTATTTTCCTTATGAAATGTCAATAACTTCATCAGAACATTGAGCACATATACACAAGAGAAGTAATAGCAGACAAAATATCAATAACTTCATTAAAACATTCAGGAACATATGGGCAAATAAGAAAGCATCGCAAGAATTAATAGTCTCATCTCTTTTCTGTTTTTGGTCATGGGGAAATTTGGAGGATGGAGATGAGAAGTAGGAGTAGCTTGGGCTGAACCAGGCTTAACCACATGATGAGAGGCCTACCCACCAAATCGAAAAGTGGTTGAGGTATAGAAATGCAGAATACTGAATACTAGGCGAGAGTTCAACTTATTTAACATCAAACATTAACACTCTCCACTAATTATACAGCAATATAAGAGATTTTTTTTGCAGATGTCCTAGCAATTTTAGTTGGGAACCCAGACAAGGGTTTCTCTGGCTAGGAAATGGCAAATGGGGACAGTTCCTGGCTTAACTTTAAGAATGTGGAAAGCCAGGTGCTTGGGGTTCCAAGCTGATGTATCTTTGTGGCAAACAGCCAATGCTCTAGCTCTTGTTCCATCGGCCCCAACTAATGGAACCGTATAAACAGCTGTTTCATCAATTGAATGGCATAAAAACACAGCATATGCATATTTCATCTTATGGCAAACTATCTCTGATTCCCCCATCATTTTCACTCCCTGACCAATAGTAAACTCTTGGTTCCCTGTTTCTTTTTCCAGCTCATTTGACAGAAGCTGGATGTTTTTTCCAAACTTGGAAACACCCGAATCGATGAAGGACTCCAAAGATGCAGCACAATATTTTTCTTCTCCATCAATTGCTGGTCTTTCACAATTCTCAACTGTTTGTTTGAGTAAGTTGGCTTCTGCTGATTTTGCTTCCAGTGAAAAATATTTCAAGATTTCTGGAAACTTTTGGATGGAAAAGGGGATTGACTCTGCAACTGGACGAGGTACAAATGTTGCTTTGCTCACTTTTTTGGCTAGCTCCTTTAACTTCATCTTCCTGCCAGGATGCAGCTCGCTCTCAAAAAAGTAGACATCATTGTTGGTTGGGGTGTTTCCATCTGGAAATTCCTTGCTTGGATTTGAATAGCCATAATTTCCGAAGGCGTCGACCATTTTATCCTTGCTTTTAGCCATGTCAGTCAACATGTTCTTGTTTACTGAATTTGATTTATAAAAATAAAATAAAATCAAGATCCTAAAAGAAAAGAAATTTTAAGCACTTCAACCGTTAATTATATATTAGAAGAAGCATAGAATAATTTAAAGGAAAATAAAGAACTTGATTTAGATTTAATCCTACTTAACTCGAGTTTACCCAAACTTTCGTAACAATAAGAATTTGTTGGGACCAAATGCATTAAGACGCAAACTCGGTAAACCCACTTTCCTGTCAAATTGTAAAATAAAGTTTAAATTGTTTATTTCTCTTTTTTTTTTTTGTAACAATAATATCCTTGTACTCATACTAGTATAAAAAACATTTATTTCTATATCAAGCATGGTTTGAAAGAAATGCTCTTCAAATAGATATGATTTTTTGAATTTATAGACCCTCTCACACTAAAAATATACTAGCATCGTCAAAGTCCAAGAAAAAGCACTAACATCATGTATGTAAGGACCTAATTGGTCAAAGTCAAACACAGTAAACCCACTTTCTTGTTAAAAAATATCTCCATCCGACAGGGTAGGGAGATAAGCATGACAAGGCTTACTTGAATAGTATGTCTACACCGTTCTATGAGACAAACAATTTTCAAAGAAAGGGTTGCAAAACAAACCAGCAGCCGGCTGTAAAAGATTTCGCAAGGCTTTTGGCATTGCAGTGTTTGGGAACACAGACCTCCAGTACATCTCTGCAGGTAGAGCAGCATGGCTTACTGCAAGTGCAAGCTGCCAAAAAGTTGACAAATTGCCATTAATTAGCTTATCTTACCCAAAGAAATAAGCAAACAATGTTGAGTAACAATAGCAAAATGTAAGAAAGCTTATCTGTCAGTTGATTATTAATTTTATCAATACAGTTTATTTTTAGAAGTGAAGAGAAAAAAATACGTTCGCATAATAAAGTAAATAATATAATTTTTCTCTTCTTCAATTTTAAACTTCTCAAATATAAAATAAAATAAAATATTAATATTTATGAATAAATTAAAAAATAAAAAGTTCACTTTTTATGGATGAAGAAAAACATATCTATAGTTTTACTTTTATATATAATAAGGATGATGTGGGGTCTATGCATAGAGGGTCCTGGCCGTAACAACTCCCCCTTGTAGCAAAAGGGAGGGTAAATATTTATCTCTTGTAATTTTAACTTTTTTAAGTTCCATTTTCATAAAAGATTATATCATTCATTTTATTTAATAAAATTATAAAAATATCTTTAAAATAAATATTAAATGTTTTTGATCTGAGTGTATTTTGATAATTTTATTAAGTGAAATTAAAAGTAAAACTTTTTGTGAAAACATAACTTAATCACAAAATATTATATAAAAAATTGAAACTGTAAAAGATGTAAATAGAATTTACGCCAAAAATTAACAAAATAAACCGGATGTAAACAATAGTTAGCTTATTGAATAATCATAAGAACTTAATACTCACGACTAGCGATAAAGCGAAGATAGGAAGGAAACGAAACTCCATTGAAGCTAGCTATAGAACAGCAGAAAAGTGTGATTGAAATTTAGAGTTGGGGATGCAATTAAAGTGTGTGCAGCCACCTCTATATATAGATGTAAAAATGCAGCATGGCGGCTTGCATTGATAGCGTAAGTTTTAGTAATGAAATAGAGAGAGGTAATGGAGTTTGTCAAATACATGCCCTTGCAAGCAGAGGTAGCAAGAAAACAATTGATGTGATAAGAGAGAAGCAAAGTAGTTGATAGCAGAGGTACGAACTAAGGTCTATTATTAGACAAAAAATGACAACATACAATTTGCATTTCAGAGAGAATGACAGGTTTGGCATCTAAAATTAATGTTATTAGTAGCGTCACACTTAAGGTCTGTTATTAGACGTAAAATGACAACATACAATTTGCATTTTGGAGAGAATCACTACAAAAAAAAATAGTTTTTCCCACAGAAAAAATTCCATTGGAAATTTTCAACGGATATCAATCCAAAATTTTTACTATTATTTCCGACAGAAAATTTTCGTTGGAAAATTTGTTAGCGCCAAAAAAAATCGGACCAAATTTTCCAACGAATTTCCAACGGAAAATTTTCCGTTAGAAATTTCAAGAACAAAAAAAATTTTGAAAGCTTTGCAATGGATTTCTAACTGAATTTGAACAAAAAGTTATACTAATTTTTTCGACAGATTTCCAATAAAAAATTTCCGTTGGAAATTCATTGGAAAATTTGTTAGCCCCCAAAAAAATTCTCCATCCAAATTTTCCAACAGAATTTTCCAACGGAAAAATTTCCGTTGGAAATCCGTTGGAAATTTGAAGGAAAAAAATTTTGAAAGCTTTCCAACAGATTTCCAACGGAATTTGAACAAAAACTAAACTCATTTTTCCGACGAATTTCCTACGGATTTTCAATAGAAATTTTCCAACGGAATATTTCTATTGGAATTCCATTGAAAAATTTGTTAGCAACAAAAAGAAATTCTCCCACCAAATTTTCGAATGGAATTTCCAACGGATTTGCAACAGAATTTTCCAACGAAAAATTTTCCGTTGGAAATTTGAAGAACAAAAAAAATTTGAAAGCTTTCCAACGGATTTCCAACGGAAATTGAACAAAAAATTCAACTAATTTTTCCAACGGATCCATCGAAAATTTCCGTTGGAAAAATATTTTCCAATCAAAAAAATTTCAGCCACCACCATTTCTGATCGAATTTCCAACGGATTTCCAGCCGAAATCCGTCGGAAAGCTTAAGGAGTCAAAAAATTAATGAGACCGGCAAAGTTTCCAACGGAATTTTCTGACGAAAAATTTCGTTGGTAATAGTAATATTTTAATTTTTTCCTTAAAATATTTTAGACTTTTTATAAATTTTATTAATCTTTTATAAAAATAGATATTAATAAAAGAAAATACATACATATTGAAAGTGTAATATTTAAAAGTTTAAGTATGTTTTCCTTTGATTAATTTTGTAAATTTTTTTAAAACTTTATTCAATCATACATTATAAATTAAAAATTTCAAATTCATTAATTTAATAACATTAAAAAATTTATAAAAAGAACAAAATAAATTTGTTAAATTTATAAAAATACATGATATGATATAATAATCAATTAAACAAAAAATAATAATACTTTATGTACGTTTTAATTGTAATTAGTTAATATATATAAATTAGTAAGATATATTTATAATAAACGTATTAATATAATATATTTAAAATATATTAATTTATTATATCTATGTGTACAAATTAGAATCATACCTATAGAATATATATATATATATATATATATATATATAGATAAACCTGCTGTATTCACAAAAAAAATCTATATGTATAACCTATTGTATTAATATGAAAGTACAGGTTATATTATTTATGTCAAATCTTGTTCTATAAAATAATTACGACGTCATTTACATGCTCAATAGAATGTTTGCATTTTTAGGAAGTTCGAGAAACCGTTAAAAGACGATATTACCCCTAATGGTAACATTAAGTCGATTAAGCCTCGAACTAGTTCAAATAGGAATTTTAAGGTGAAATTAAGAGTTTCACAGCTCAGGGATGACTCAAGATGGTAATTCGGAGTTCGATGATCAATTTGGAGTCAAACCGAAATTTTTACTATCTAGTGGCAAAATGGTCATTTGCCACTTGGGAACAAATTGGAAATTTTTTGAAAAGATTTTTTGGCCCCATTTGACTTATTGGTGTATGATTTGAGGTTTAAAAGTGAAAAAAATTTAATTCCGGTATAATTTGGAGTATAGGGGCGAAATGGTAATTTTGCCACTCGAGGGCAAAATGGTAATTTTGCACCCCAGAACATTTTTCCAGCACAAGGTCTTCACCCATCATCATTTTTGACCCTTGAATAATGTGTGGTGGAGATTTAAAGCTTAAAAGATAAGAATTTAAAAAATAGACCAATCATGGCATGCCATGTGGCAAGTTTAAATTATTATATTATTTAACTATAAAAATCAGCCCACACCACCATTTTCTCTTCTTTATGGCCAGCCATAGCAAGAAAACAAAGGGGAAAGGAAGAACAAACCCAAGGTGAAAAGAAATTCAAGAGAAAAGTATGGATTTTCAAGGAAATCAAGTGGAAAAAGGTAAAATTTCTTAATTTTAGTTTATGAACTATTTGTCCTGTGCATTTTCCCTTAATTTCCATGTTGAAAAGCATTCTTTCATGGTGAATTCATGGCTGGTCAAAATGAGTATGGAGAGAGAATGATCTTGGATTGGTTTGATTTTTAGGTATGTTAGTATTTTTAAGTGATTAATGATGTATAGCATGAAAACAAGTGAAGAAAACCACCAAAGGTTTGGTGCCCATCAATAGCCGAATTCTCTAAGTGAATAATGAGGAAGAATGGGATGTTATTCTAGGTGATTTGATTAAGAAATAATAGTTTTTGATGTAGGAATTAATGAATTATGGAGAGAAAATTAAGTAGGAAAAATCACGGAGTTAGTGTACCATTGTTGGCCGAAAGTTTCAAGAAGAAAAGTGAAGATAAATTTGCCTAATTGTGTGTTAATTAGTTGTGTTTGGTGAGTTGAGGGATTGGAAAAGAAATGGAGCAAGTTGGACTGAAATTGGACGCATTGGCCAATTTATCGGATGAAAAATCGACTTAGGCCAATACCGGGTCTAGATGGCTACCCGTGCATTTTTCATTTCATATCATGTATATACACCGAGCCTGAATTGATTTTATAATGGTCAAGCATTAATGTGGTGAATTATGTATTGTATATTGTGGATAGGTGGTGAGCAAATTACACTAATAAAAGTACAGAGATTGTGCTTGAATACTGGGATTAGGAGTACATCGACTCCTAGAACTGTGAGTGGACAATTTATCGTCTTAAATATCTAGAGTAATTACACTTGTTTGATGCTTTTATTGAATGGTGAGTTTAAATTATAAAATATTATGTTTTCCAATTAAAATATTTTTTTTATAAAAATGAGATTTATACTGGTTTTGAAATCAAATATTGTTTTGAGAAAATTGAGTATATGGAGACTGTGTTGAATTTATGATTTTATATGTTATTGAAATTGTGGCTTATGACACTATAGTAGCATGATGGCTAAATTTTTGGTATTGGCATGAAATATATGAACAGTTTTGGATTGGTCTCGATAGACTGGATTAAATTTTATTCACCATATTATGCTACTGAAAATTTTATGGGTCTGGTGGTATATTAAACAGTTACTGCAGTGGTAGGGGTTTTCGTGGACTGCCTATGAGAGGGGCACGGTAACCCAATTATATAACTACCTCCGGGGGGAGATGTTGGATGAAGTATCTCCTGAGGTAAGATTTGAGTGCACCTCACGTTCGGACCACCACGTGAGAGTGAGACTCAGCTAACGCCAAGGAACGGCTGTGTGTCAGATGTGAAAACATGTTTATGGGTATGGGACATTTAACAATCTTGGCGGTCTCAATGGGATACCTTGACGAAGGTACCCGCGAGAATGATTTTGGCAAGGGCCAAGTTTAAGAAATTCATAAGTTGGAAAATTTTGACGGAAAGAAATTGTTTGGTATAGATTGAAACGAATTTTGCGTTATGAACATTATTGAAATATAATGTTTTTATATTGTCTCCATCTACTCGGCTTTAGATGTTTTTTATGGTAATTGTTTACTCACTGGGATTTTATAATCTCACCACCCTCAATTCTCATATTTTAGGCTAGGGATAGCTAGTAGATAGCCAATTGCATCAAGGACTTCAGTTTGCCTTGTATCGACAAAATTGTATATTCACGTACTGGCACCTTATTGGTTAGTTGGGGGCCCACATGTCATTGTAAAAGTAATTTTCTACTTCAGCTATCTGCTTTAAAGTACGTATGAATATATTTAGCTTTTACACTACAGAAATTAAATTACGGATTTCTCTATAAATATTATTTTTTTATTTAGAAAACGGAATATTTTATTGAATATTATTATTTTATTCAAACAATTATAATTTCATTTCAAATAATTATTTTAGACATCTAAATTTACTTTTAATTATGAAACATGTGTTTTTCACCCACACACCATGTTTTTGGCGGGTTTTGGTATTTTCGAAAAAAAATAACGAAAATACCCCAATGAGCCAGAAAATAATATTATATTATTTTGATTTGGAAACGACTTATGATTTCTTGATATGCGAGATTTAATAACTGTCACTCACCGGGGAGATGCGAAAGCTGATGCTAAGCCTTGCGGGGTTCCGATCGGCATTACGGGTAATGAGTGCCTATCGAGACGTCGCGGCAGTTGTCATGGGCCCGATGGGTGTTCCGGGTCGTGACACTTTAATTGATATAACTTTATAATTAAGTTAATATATAAATGTATGTATATGTTTACATACATATATATGCATACAACTTTATGTATATGAGTTAATATATATGTTTACATACATGTATATGAGTTAATACAAATATGTTTACATACAACTTTATATAACTTTATAACTAAGTTAATATATATATATATATGTATGTATATGTTTACATACATATATGTATGCATACAACTTTATGTGCATGAGTTAATATATATGTTTACATACAACTTTATATAACTTTATAATGAAGTTAATATATATATATATATGTATGTGTATATTTACATACATATATATATATATATGTACGCATACAACTTTATGTATATGAGTTAATATATATGTTTACATACATGCATATGAGTTAATACATTTATATTTACATACAACTTTATATAACTTTATAATTAAGTTAATATATATATATGTATGCATTATTCACAAAAAAATATATATATATATAATCTATTGTATTAATATGTATGTATATGAGATATTAAAATATCCAACATATATATATTAATATATTTTATATGTAAGCTTCTACTAAATTTTATTTATATGATTACAGTTATTAATTTTATTAGTTATATATTATCATACTTTTTATAAAATTATATTGATAATTTGTAATATATCAAACTATAACATATAATTTGTATCATAAATATATGTATACAATAAATTTAGTAATATAACATTAAGTTTATACTGAGTAATATTAAAAAAATGAATTTATTAATAAAAA
Source organism: Theobroma cacao (assembly GCF_053813885.1). Classification (NCBI taxonomy): domain Eukaryota; kingdom Viridiplantae; phylum Streptophyta; class Magnoliopsida; order Malvales; family Malvaceae; genus Theobroma; species Theobroma cacao. Next base: position 42,161,095 of record NC_142647.1, read on the forward strand.
TTAAAATATTCACATTTGTGTCATTGTGAAGACTTGAACCTCTGACCACATGTTAAATGAAATAAACTTTAACCAATTCTACCACCCTCCTAAACTTTTTTAACCCACGATCAGCTCCTAAAAATCCCATGTCCGGTGCTTAGTTCAGCCAAAAGCCTAAAACGATGCTGTTTTATGGAGTATAGAGGGATTTTGGTGAGTCACAAAATGAAGTCGTTTTGTAACCTTGAAACCCTAAGTATAAAATGAAATTTTTCTCCTCTCTCCCTCATTTCCCTCTTTCATTTTCTCTCTCTACCATTCGACGTTCTAACCTCTCTCTAAAACTCGATCTTTTTTCTTTTCTCTCCCTTGCCGCCGACCTCTCTTCCAACTGACATTCCCTCCTTTCTTCTTCTCTTTTCTTTTCCTTCCCTCTCTCTTGCTGCTCTTTCTCCCTTACAGCCGATAACTCTCTTGACTAGCGTCTTCTTCTCTCCTTCTCTTCTCCCTCTTTTTCTTTTTTTTTTCTTCTTTCTTCCCTTGTGGGCTCTTCTAGCCCCAATCGTCCCTTCAAAAACGTTCTTGTTTCTTCTCTCCATCGTTCACCCTTACTGCCGACTACCCAAAACCCCAACTACATGCCGCTGGCCACATATTGGGTATGCCTACAATCTCCATAAACCGTAGTTTTGACTTTTGCTAATTAAAATGAGAAATAAATGTTTCGAGGCAATTTGATTCTTTATTTTTGGCCAACCCCTGTTATAAGGTCATCACGGTGAATGGTATTCATATTAATGGGCCGGCAGTCTAAACAGATTTTTGTAGGTAGTTTGGATCATGCTTGGATCTATACTTTATTTACATGGTTAAATTGACAAACTTGATGCAGATATTGGATCCAATATATGGCATGCGAGGGTTTGTAAACGGAAGTCAAGTCGCCTCACATGTGGTATGGCTTGCATTCTGCTTCGATTTAGTTGTTTTCATTTGAAATGTTTCTTAGTACCATTAAACATCTTCTAAAATTTATTAAGTCTAGCATCGAACCAGCTGCCTTATTGTTATTGGCCTGTTCTTATTTAACAATCTTACTGATATGGTACAGGATTCAAGATAATAAACAATATTCTGTTGTTCATGAACCATGCATTACATTCAAATGGAACATATGTAATATATATGCACGCTCAAAAATTGTAAAATATGTATTTATATACATACCACAATTTCAATCATAAGTCTCACATTTGTTTTTCTAGTTTAGTTCTTCCAATAAAATCAACATATGAGAAGTTCTGTGATTGTAAACGTAGAAGAAACAACTGTCTCCTTAGTGAAATTAAATAAAATAAAACCAATATTATTAGTGGCTACAAATTGTTGCTTCTGTACTTGTTTAGGGGTGCAATTACAATTTGAAAAAATAGGGTATAGTACAAAAAAAATCGTGAGTAGCATACAATTTGCTGACATTGTTGCCTTCTTTTGAGTGCTAAACACTGCTACTGGATATTTTGTTTTCTAAAGCTTATTGTAAATCTCTTCCCTCATGTAAATCTCTTTTAGCAGAATGGAAGAAAAGTTTGCTACTTAAATCAGTTGCTCGGCTTTTGTTCTCTCATATCTGCATCTTCTACTGTTATTGTCCACATCTTCCAACACTCTCCATCAGTGTCACCAAGCACAGGTATTTTTTACCCTCCCACCCCAGTATTTACAATACCCATAAATAGTAAGGATTGATTGCTTATTTACCTTATTAATTTGATGGACTCTTTTATTATTATTGAAATACCCCATACTTTGATATGGTGATAAATAAAGTTGATTGAATGCAAATTGAGGTCAATTAAAATGTTTAGAAGTGATAAAAGACGAAAGGAGTAGTTTAAGATAAAATATTTTTCAAGTGAAAAAATAATAATAAAATAATAATAATTTTATCGGAGGAGAAATTGTAAGATAAAAGGCGATTTGGAAGTCAAGTGAGGCATAATAAGGTATTTTGGGTACCAAGGAGACAAGATAAAATTTTTAGAATAAAATAATATTTTATTAATGAAATAATATTAAAATATTAATATTTAGCCGGATGTCGAAATTAGTCATAAAGAATGATCATATGGTTGATCCAAGTGGGGGAGAAGATGACAAGCCCGACTCTATAAAAATATTTGTCATGACATACATGTGATGGATAGCATGTTTGCATGCTAAGAGAGTCTCGAAAAATTTACAAAAGTCGGTATTGTACCTAGACGTACAACAAAGTTGATTTAAGCCTCGAACTAGATTAAATAGAGAATTTACAATGAAATTAAGAATTTTAAAGTCTCAGAATGGTTTAATATGGTGATTCGGAGTTCGAGGATCAATTTGAAGACAAACCGAAATTTTCGCTATCCAAGGGTAAAATGGTCATTTTCCACCTAGGGACGAAATGAGAATTTTTAAAAAGAGTTTTTTGGCCCCATTTGACTTATTGGAATATAATTTGATTTATTGGAGTAAGATTTGAGGTTTAGAAGTGAAAAATTTTAATTTCGGTATAATTTGGAGAAAAAGGGTAAAATGATAATTTTGCCACCCCAGGGGCAAAATTGTAATTTTTCACCACCAAGACATTTTTCCAGCACATGGTCTTCCTTTATCCTCATTTTGACTATTGATTAATTGTGTGGTGGAGATAAAAAGGATTAAAATTTTAAAATTTTAAAAATAGACCAATAAGAAAATGACATGTGTCATACCTTTATTATTTTATTGTTTCTTATTAAAAAGGCATAAAATCAGCCCATTTTCTTCATATGGCCGGCCAAGCAAGGAAGAGAGAGAAAGAAAGGAAGAACAAAGGGAAAAACAAGAAAATCTAGGTGAAAAATTCAAAGAAATAGTGAAGAAATCAAGGAAACAAGCTAGGTAAGTTAGAATTTCTTTAGTTCTCCTTGATACCTAGCTTACCCATGTTTTTGTTCTTGATTTTCATGGTTGAATATTGAGTTATTATGATGAATTCAATTCTGAAAAAATGGGTTAGGAGAGAGAAACTTGTTAGATTAATTTGATTTTAAGTTATGTTGGTGTTTTAAGTTAGTTTAGCATATTTAGAAACAAAACAACAAGAAAAGAATTTATTTTCTCCCACAATCATTAATGGCCGAATTTATCATGTGTTGAGTGAGGATAAATTTGATTTTCATTTTAGGAGAATTGGTTAAGAAATGATGAATTATGAGCCTAGAAAAATAATGGAAATTTTCGGAGCAAAAATACGATTTTTACCCACTAAGGGTATTTTCGTAATTTGCTACCGAGACTGATAAATTGAATCTCATTCACAGTCATGGAGGTAATTTAGTTATAATTGGAGTATAGAAAGTGAGAAGAATTGATTTGGAGTTAAATTGGAGATAATAGGTCGAATTAGGTCAACACCGCATTTAAGCGATAGTCGGATAAGTTGTATATCATATCATGCATATATACCGAGTCTGAATTGATTTTATAATGGTCAAGCATTGATGTGGTGAATTATGTATTGTACATTGTGGATAGGTGGTGAGCAAAGTACACTGGTAAAAGTACAAAGATTGTGCTTGGAGACTGAGATTGGGAGTACATCGACTCCTAGAATAGTGAGTGAACTTATTATCGTCTTAATTATCTAGAGTAGTTTTATACAACTGTGTGATTTTATGGAAAATGGGTTTAAATGGTAAATTGCTATGTTTTAAGAGAAATTGTAATTTTATAAAATGATTTTATAAATTTTCTGAAAAATCAAATATTGGTTTTGAAAATTAAGTAATTGGAGACTGCTAGTTTGTGTTGCAAATTTATGGTTTTGAATTGAATGGCTTATGATAATAAATGAGCATGAATGGCTAAACTGATTTTGGTGTTAGAATTATTTATACTGTGTATTCAGCCTTGAGAGGCTAGGTTGCGATAAATTGCCATGTCATGCTAAAATGAATTTTATTAATTGGTGGATTATATATTAAATATTTACTGCATAAGGGGTTCCGTGGACCATCCTATTAGAGGGGCACGGTAAACTCCATTATATTCTTACCTCAAACGGAGAGGCGCGTAGGGTATCTCCTGAGGTAAAGCTTAGGGTTCACTTCACGTCAAACCACCACGTGAAGGGGAACTCAGCCAACGCCAAGGAACGGCTGTATTTTTCTCAAACTAAAATATATTTTAAGTGTATACAAAATTTTAACAGCTTTGACGGACTTGGTTAGATGCCCTGCGCAAGGTATCACTGAGTATGAGTTTTGGCACGAGCCAAAGTTTTAAAAAATTCATAAGCCAAGTTGATTACTCGATTTATATGGATTGATTTTATTTGGTTGAAATGAACTGAAAGGTAATGAAATTACAGTATGATGACTTATTTTAATTGTCTCCATTTACTCGACTTTAGATAATTTAGATGGTATCTATTTACTCACTGGGATTTTATAATCTCACAACCCTCATTTCCTCACATTTCAGGCTCAGGGAATTCCATAGTTAGCTGACTTTAACAAGGACCTTCATTTGGACTCGAATCGGTAAAAGTTGTAGGTTTCTAGCTTCCGATGCATTTTGGTTAGATGTGGGCCCACTTGTCACTGTAAAGAAATTTTATGCTTTGGTTATTTGCTTTATAGTATATATGAATATAATTAACTTTTACGCTATAAGAATTATGTACCGATAGTTTTACAAAAATTATTTTACAAGAAAATAGTTATTTTATTAAATATTTTTATTATATTCAAATGATCAAATTTTCATTTCAAATGAACGTTTTAGATACTTAATTTGTTTTTAAATCATTAAATATATATTTTCTGCTTACCTACTACATTTTTAGCAAGTTTTGAGATTTAAAAAAAATAAAATGACGAAAATGCCCTTGTGAGCCAGAAAATAAATTGTTATGTTCTGATTTGGAAATGATTTGTAATCCCTTGAATTTTGATATTTGATAACTATTGCTCACCGAGGAAGTGCAAAAGCTGATACGAGAGCCTTGCGGGATTTCGATCGGTATTCGGGGTGAAGAATGTCTGTCGAGGCCTTACGACGGTTGTCACCGGCTCGATGGGGAGTTTCGGGTCGTGACAATTATTATTATTATTATTATTATTATTACCTTAATTTTTTATTGTGGTGTATATTGAATAATAATACTGTCTTTGATGGATGCATTACACTTTTAAGACATAAGAAAAGAACAACATTACAGTCAAACCTAAAATCTGTAACAAAACGTAACTAATCACAACCACGTGAATTAACTTTAGCATAATTGATTTAAGGCTTAATCCGTAACAAAAGACGTGCAGTATAGCCAAACATATTGTCCCGATGATAAGCAAAGAAGAGTTGAGACTTTTAAGTTTAATATTCATTAATTGGTCAAGTCATGATATTAAATTGGTAACTTTCCTAAAGCTGCTTGAAACTGGCGAAGATATAAGCGAAATAAAATATGAAAAAATTAAGAATGATCTGTGTAATTTTTAAAAATTAACTATTTACTTATTTCTTGGGAAATTGACTAATTACTTTTATATCTAATATTTTTTAATTTTTGAATAATTAATAATAAAAAAATCCAAACTCTTTACTTTAAAAAAACTAGCAAATCCTTGCGTATGTTGGAAATTGATTAGTTTTATCATAAAAAAGTTATCATGAGGTGAGGTCTAATTGGTTGTGCTTAAATTGAGTCCAAAAGTAAAAGTATAAGAGTTTTCGCCATTTCTCACTTACTTGGTTTTATAGGATACGTGACACTCATTAATACATAGATAAGCTCGTGAATATGAATTTATCTACTTGTTTATAAAGCTACACTTGTATACAATCTTGTCTTTTTGTTTTCATTCTTGTATGGAATCATATATACTATCCTCAGATGTTATTAATTTTTAAAATTTATATTAAAAATTCATATTGGAATGTAGTTGTTAACAAATTTTATTGTAAACAATAGTGGAAATTACTCTTGACTGTTATATGCTATGACACTTAAGATTCCAAAATGACAAGAGATCGCTCTTAGATGTACCGTCGCTTAACTTCTGATAGATTCATTAGAGATGAATTTGTAAATGGAGTTAATGAATTCATAAATTTTGCATGTTCTAATTCTACATTTATGTGAGAGAATAAAATTAGATGCCCTTACTCTCAATGTAGTAACAACAAGTTTCTAGATTCTGATAAGGTGATAGAGCACATCCTTAGAAAGGATTTTACCAGTGCTTACACAATTTGGAGTTTACATGGAGAACATGATGTTGGACAATCATCAAGAAGTAGAGATAGAGTTTAACCACATGCTAGTAATGAGGAACATGATTACGAGGAACCTACATATGAAGAGGAAATAGAAAATTCGTATACTAGAATGGTTAGGGACGCTGTTGGTCCAGAAGTTGCTTTCAACCATGGTTATGAAAATAAGTCAAGGTTTATGGAAGAAGATTTAAATCCAAATTCATCTAGCTTTTACTCTTTGTTAAGCAATGCAAAGGAACCTTTATGGTCAGGTTGCACTAAGCACATAACGCTTTCAGCTGTGTTGCAACTTTTAAATGTTAAGTCAGAGTACAATTTGAGTGAATCATGTTTTGATCGATTGTTGGAGATAATAAAGAATATGTTGCCATCAGATGAAAAATTACCTAGTGACTTTTATAGAATGAAGAAAAAGGTAGCAAAACTTGGCTTGGGATATATCAAAATTCATGCTTGCAAAAATAATTACATGTTATTTTATGAGGAAACTGTTAATTTTGAGCAGTATATGATATGTGGGCATCCTCGGTATAAACTGAGGAAATCAAGTGGGAAAAGGTAAAAGAAAATACCTTACAAGATTTTGCGTTACTTGCCACTGATACCCAAGCTTTAAAAGCTTTATATGTCTTACAAAACTACTAAACATATGATGTGGCATGCGCAAAATCAAAGGGATGATAGAGTCCTTAGACACTCTATTGATGGTGAAGCTTGGCAACACTTCGACCGCACACATGAGTTATTTGCAATGGAACCTCAAAATGTCAGACTAGGGTTATGTGTTGACGGTTTCAATCCCTTTGGACCGACTGCGAAACCTTATGCTATTTGGTCAGTAATGCTCTGTGTGTACAACTTACCCCCCATGGATGTGTATGAAACAACAATATATATTGCTTAATATGGTTATTCCGGGGAAGAAAAATCCAAGTCAAAACATAGATGTTTTCTTGAGGCCATTAATAGATGAGTTGCAAGTATTGTGGACCTAGGGAGTTGTCACTTATGATGCATATAGGAAACAAAATTTTAATATGAAGGCAACATTATTATGGACAATTAATGATTTTCCTACATACGGTATGTTGTTAGGCTGGAGTACTCATGGATGATTATCATGTCCTTATTGTATGGAACATTCTAAATCTTTCATATTGGATTATTGTAGGAAACCTTGCTTTTTTTGTTGTCATCGGCAATTCTTGCGAGCTAATCATCCTTTTAGGAGGCAGAGAGACAAATTTATGCGAAAAAAAGTTGAACATGACTTACCATTTCCTCGATTATCAAGTGATGAAATATTGTCACGTTTGAATTCGCTTCCTCATCTCCCATTCGGAACAAAATGTGGTGACCAGAAGATTTCGGGTTATGGTGTAAGTCATAATTGGGTGAAGAAAAGTATCTTTTGGGCTTTGCCTTATTGGCATATGCTTCTTATTCGTCACAATCTCAATGTGATGCATATTGAACATAATGTATTTGAGAATATATTCAACACAATGATGGATGTTAAGGGAAAGATAAAAGATAACTTAAAGGCATGAAAAGATTTGAAGGTGTATTGCAAGCGGAGAGAATTGGAATTGGTGGAAAATAATGGAAAATTTTACAAGCCTAAGGCTGCGTACACCTTAAATAAGGAGGAAATAAGAAATGTTTGTGCTTGGGTGAAACAATTGAGATTGCCTGATGGTTTTGCGTCGAACATTTCTCTGTGTGTTAATGAGATTGATTGCAAATTTTATAAGATGAAAAGTCATGATTGTCATGTTTTCTTGCAACGATTGCTGCCAATTGTCTTGCGTGATATGGTGCCTCACTCAATTTGGGATGCGATTACTGAGATGTCTCACTTTTTAAGGGATTTATGCACAATTGAAATACCTGTAGATCATATGAAAACTTTGCAAGGAAAAATATGTGAAACTATTTGCAAACTAGAAAAGATCTTTCCTCCCGGTTTCTTTGATTGTATGCTACACTTGCCTATTCATTTACCTTACAAGGCAAAGGTTGGTGGACCCGTCCAATATCGATGGATGTATCCATTTGAGAGGTACTATAATTGTTATTTGTTTTCAAATAATTTATGACAAGAGTTTAAGGTCCCTTATAATTTTGATTTTTATGTTTTGCAACATTTGAAGAAGAAAGTTAAAAATCGAGCATTAGTTGAAGGATCTATATGTGAGGCTTACATTATCGAGGAAATATCCTCATTTTGCTCATTGTATTTTGAACCAGCTATGCGAACAAGATTAAATAGAGTGCCACTTAATGATGATGGGGGAGATGTTGACTCTCTAGGTGGTCTTTCAATTTTCACTTATCCTAGGCGAGCTTTTGGTCCATTAGATAAATCTCGATTTTTAGATGAGAATGAGTTTTATGCTACTGAGCTATATGTTTTAATGAATTGTGAAGAGATGCTTCCATATATAAAGTAAGTACCATTCTACCATAAACTCAAATGATCCATTCTACCATAAACTCAAATGATTGATCATAAGAATGAACTTAATCATAAAATTATGGATGTGATGATAGGATATTTGATGACATTGTGAAGGAAGATGTTGTGCATATATTAAAAGATGAATTGGAGAAAGTACGTGATGAAAGATTTGTGAAATGGTTTAAAAATTATGTAAGTTTATGTAAATTAGAATTAAACTTTCCATAACATTGAGGTAATAATTATGTATTATTAATTTTTGATCATGTATGTCATGTTTGTAGGCTGCAAAACGTAAGGATGAAATTGACCTACGTTTACTTGAAATCTCTTAAGTCCAGGACGTATGATAAGGTGTTACAAAGGATACTTTGTAAATGGTTTCAAGTTTCACACCCTAGATTACGACCAAAATCGTAAGACAATGAATAGTGAGGTTTGCATAAAAGGGAGTTTTTACAATGATCATGAGCTTGATTTTTATGGTATTTTAGTGGATATAATCGAGTTGGAGTACTTCAGTATGGGAAACAAAGTTTTGCTATATAAGTGTCATTGGTTTGACACTGAAAAGGTATTAAGGTAGATCCTTTGTATGGTCTTGTTGAAATTAAATACAACTCAATACTTGCCACAAATGAACCATTTGTTTTAGCGACATAAGCTCACCAAGTTTATTATAGTAGTTATCCATCAACCAAAAGAGATCGACGTGATTGGTGGGCAGTATTTAAAACAAAAGCTAGGAGTAAATTTCACATTCATAGTGGTGGAAATAGAGAAAATGAAACTGATTTGAATGAAGAAGTATATCAAGATGCTGTGTCTACTTCAATTACTGGTACTTCATCGGAAGAACTTGGTGACTTTACAGTCTTAGCAAGTGGTGATTATGAAGAGGTTAACTCTTGATTGCAGATGAAGAAGATGACATGCAAAGAGATGAAGATGAAGAAGATGACATAGAAGGAGATGACAATGAAGATCAAGATCAAGATCAAATTGAAGATGACGATTGTGAAACTTTTAATGATGATAGTGATAATAATGAAGAACATGAGTTTGCTTATTCTGGAAGTGATTGATGCTGGCAGGAGTATAAGATATTGGTTTTATATTTTTGGTTATATAATTGTTTAATTTTAATTTTATATTATTAAAAATTCTTGACATTATATGAAATTATAAAGAAAATTTTATATATATAAATGTTTAAATTAATACTACATAATTGCAGCTTTGATTGAACAAATGAAAATTTATGTCATTATTGTAAATTGATGATTTTTATACGTTGATTAAATTTTATTTAAAATAATTTGTGTATGAATTTAACAAAAAATTATTGCAAGAACAATGGTTAAACGGAAGCATTCAAAACCAAGACCACGATCAACAAATGACCCTAGAAGGATCTCTTTGCCTACAAATGCCAGTGCGTTAGCTGATATATTTATTCAACAACAGATGCAGCAGGAGTATAATGATGTGCCATCTAAGACACCTTCTTTGTTGGATGCATCTACAGAGCAAGTACACAATGAGACATCTACTCATGATTCTCGTAAATCCCCATCTACTGATTTAGGTGCAAGTGTAGATGACACATCCTCAAGGTCAAAGGGTAGAGGGCCTAGTGTAGGATTACAAACTCTTGTAGATCCATTCGACAGATTACGTATGACTCCTATTGGGGAGAGGTATGTTATCTTGTTATATTTGTTATATTTGTTATAAATTTTAATATAAAAAATTTTTCTTTTATATTTTACATGTACTTTTTTCGAGTGAGAAGTCACAGCTACAATAACAAGGATCATCAAAAATCACTTCAATGGTCCATGGTCGACATGGAGGAAAGTCCCTAATGATATAAAGGAGTTAATGTTTTAAAAATTTCAGGTACTATGTTTGTTATTCAATTAAATTATAAGTTTTTGTTTTGAATTAATTTGTATAAATGTTTTTAATGACGTTAATATTTTATTGTAGGAAAAATGTGTTTGGTCTGCAAATTAAGATGTTTTGGTTCGACGAATATGGAAAAAAATTTGTTCCGATCGGTTAAGAGATATGCTTTCAGAAAAAAGGAATAAAGCAATGACAGAAACCAAAACAAACAACATTAGGGATTGCAAAGGCATGTCAAGGGAATGGATCACAAACGAAATATGGGATTCCCTTATCGATACGATATGAGGTACAGAAGAATGGCATAACAAATCGAGAAAAGCAAAGCAAAATCGTTTAACGCCAAAAGAAGGAAGCATTCCAAAGCACACTGACGATTCAATTCCATTTGTGGTCCATGCAAAAAGAATGGTATGAATTAATCCTACTTCGCATTTATATGGGTTTAGGTTTTCTTGCAAACTAAATTTAAATTGTATGTTTATTAGTTTTACTTTGGTTTGTCCTTACATGTTATTTATATACATCGATTATGATTGACTATATATAGTTGTAAATAAATGCAAGCAATTGAGCTAAAACGAGATGTTAGCTTTTTAGAAATGTTCAACCGCACTCATAAGCGTTTAGGTGGTCTTGGCGATTTTGTAGATAACAAGTCCAAGTCTACAAGTGTACATACAAAATTGATTAATTTTTACGTTAAAGTTTATTATCTAGTTGAATAATAAGCTTATTTATTTTTTTATGCAGAAAATGTATAATTCTGTACTATCGCAGAAGTATGGTAAGGATTCATCTTCTCAGCCAAAATTTGATCCCCATGCTTGGGCTGAAGCAATTGGTGGGATGGAGACTACACGCACTCACGTGTATGGGTTTAGTACTCGAGTGCCTACTACAGCCTTACTTACTGGAACGCACAACAATGTTGCAACATCTGAGTCTGCGTGTGGCCTTATCAACTTAAACGTGACCAGTCCTGCAATTGCATTAGAAGAAAAAGTGGAACATCTTTCAAAAAACTTGAGTAAGATACGTGATGAATATGTGGGGATATACGTGAAGAAATTAAGAATGCAATGGCGGAAAACATGAGTGAATTTATGGCATGTATGGAATCCATGATCATGAGTAATGCGCATTCAAAACAAGGAGATGTGGGACCTTCAAGCTAAAATCTGGACAAGTAAGAACACAACATTTCATGATATGATGTCTATTTTTCACTGCTTTCCAACAGAAACTCATTTCCAATGGAATTGTTTCCAACGGAATTGTTTCCAACGAAATTTTTTCCAATGAAATTTTCCGTCTCAATTCTCTTTTCCAACGAAAATTCCATTGGAAATTTCCAACGAAATTTCTTTCTACAATGTTTTCGAACTGAATTTTCGTTGGAAATCCATTAGAAATTTCCAACATATTTTCTTTCTACAGTGTTTTCCAACTGAATGTTAATGGGAGAGATGTCACAAAGCAAATTTTTCCAATGGAAATTTCCAATGGATTTCCAACGGAAAGTATCACCGACGAAGCTTTTACCGACGAAATTTCCAACGGATTTTTTCGTTGGAAATCTGTCGGAAATAGACATTTCCAACAAAAATTTGCCTATTTCCAATGGAAATTTTGTTGGAAATAGGCTTTTTTTTTTGTAGTGAATGATAGGTTTGGCATCTAAAATTACTCCTAATATTGGCATCACACTCATTCTTAATTACTTCACGTTCCTTACCACCTTACCACAAAAGGAATTTGACTTTTAAACCTTGAAAAGATTATCATATAAATAATTAAATTTGTAAATTTTAAAAGTAAATTTAAACAATTGACATGTGTCTGTTATGTTATGTAAATAAAATCATTGAATGAACATAATTATATGAATAAACATATGTCAATTATTTAATTATACTTAGGTTATTTGCTCTTCAAAAAAAATTCCTACTTATGTAATTTAAAACAATATCTTAAATATATTAGACTCTGTTTTGCTGAGACAAGATATAAAGAGATACGAACAGGGGCTCTTCATCCAGACGAGATGATTGGTCAGAACAGGGAACCACGGTGCACATTGCCAACCTCTCTCTTCACATCACTGACCAATGGCTTAAAACTATATGCAATCATTATGGAAGAGTGGCTGAAGTTTCTATCCCTGCAAAGCAACCCAACCATGTTAGCAAAAAATGGATTTGTCTACTTTTTCACGACGAAAGAGGCAAGGAAAACCATTCAAAGCCTCAATGGCATTTGATTTTTCAATTTTCAGATTAGCCCTAAACTTTGCTAGAAAAAACCCACCCCACAAACAACCCCAGAGACCACCCAGCAAACAACCCCAAAGAAGAAACACCTAAACCAAAAACATATACAATCATTTTCAAATCAGAGCTTGAAACAAAAGCCCTCAAACCCAAATCAACTCCCAAATCTTCCCCACCCTCGCAATTCAAATCAAACACAATCTGAAATGAACCCTCGTAACACAATGGGCTACTCAAATAGAGTGGTAAATGCAAGATCTTACCTACAAGCTGTTGTGGGTTCTCAACCTTTAACAGAAGGTATTGCCCCTCCTCCTCCACCTATTAATTCTGTTAAACTATGCAAGGGCCATGTGGAGAATGAAGTCCTTAACTGGCTCGATAGTTGCATGGTTGGTAGATCCAGGGAGAGGCTTGAGCTTAAACATTTGAGATTAAACGTTTGAAGCAATTTCAAAATTGATTAGGGAAAAATGTAAGAAAGGTTTTGAGATTAAACGTTTTTCGGGCTTTCAATTTTTGATAACTTTCCCAAATCTTCAATCCTTTGAGCTATCCAAAGCTAGTGAATGGATTGGCTATGCAAATGGTTTGATGAAATCAGTGAGTGGTCTCCCAATTTTTCCACCAAGGAGAGACGTTACTGGCTTTTGATATCTAGAATCCCTATCCATGCTTGGAGCAGGATTACCTTCCAAAATATTAGTAACTTATGGGGTTCCTTCATCTGTATTAGTGAGGAAACTGCTACTCTTAACTCTTTCGAGCGGGCCACGATGCTTATAGCTACCAATTCGCCTAAAAAGATAAATGAATTCATCAACTTAGCTATCAAAAACCAAATCTACTGCCTTCATGTCAAAGAATTTGCCCCTGACTGTAGAATGGACTATCAAGGGTTGGTCATGTTGGCAACAGGATGACGACTTGAGTAGTTCATCATCTGTCTCCATTTCGGTCGACGCTGTCTTAACTGCCGCACATGGTGGAACCAACCAAACTACCTCAGAACCTTCCATGCCAAAAAAACAAGTTGAGCCCACTACCCCAAACCTCTATAAACTTTCAATTTGGGCTGAGACAAGATTATAGCCACGCCTTCATCCACAACTTTCAAAGCAACAAGCGACATCCACTAAGCATCATACCCTTCAAAGCCCACGATTATAGCACCCAATCCAAAATATCTAATTCACTCATCAACCTGATCCTCAAAATTCCAACACCGATGGGGCCTCATCCTCTACTCTTATGATCCAATCACAAGCTGTTAACCAAATAAGCCCACATGTAGAACCTTTTAACCAAATTGTTTTATTTCCTGAGCCTCAATCTCCCATCTGCTGGGCCCACACATTGAACGACCCATCAAGATGTGGCTTTCAGGATCCATCTCCACCTTCTTCTCCTACTCATCTTCCAATTTAATCTAACATTAAAAATTTGAACCCAAACTCATCTGCCAAGAATCAAAAGAAGAAGACCAAGACGTGCTCAATCTTAGGAAGAAAATGTCAAAAAATGTCACCTTCCTTGAAGACATATTAGGAGTTATCAAAGGAGACACTAAAAGAGGTAGGAAAGGGGTAAGAAATCAGGGAAAAAAGAGAAGGAGGCGAAACAAACCCAGCAATGACGTTTTGATATTCACAACTCTGAAAGCCCTTTTACCAATGCCTCTTTATCAAATGGTGACTTTAGGAAAACTTGGGATATCGGTAAACAGATTGGTTTCTCCCCGCGTTGCTTTGAACAGGATATCTTGAGAAACTTGGAAACAATAGAGGTTCCCCACTCAGTATTGGACCTCCCTAAGATTTCTTTTTGCACCTTGGTTTTTCTTTCTTTATTTATCATTTTCTTTCCTCTTATGTTTTTGCAAAAATTACAAGAATTGACAATACCATTTCTTTGTGGTCAAGCAAGTGGTTTAGAATTTTTTTTTTCTTCTATTTTTGAGCTCTATTTCAACTTTTAGCAGCTTCATCCATTTCACTAGTTATCTTTGCGGGTTTTTATGGAGGATTTTTAACCCATTTCGCCTAACAAAGTTTTGCTCAACTAATTGTCTCACTTTATTGACTTGTCATTACAAGACTATTATGCAGTTACTCTCTTGGAACTCATGTGGACTTGGATGTGGGCAAAACCTAAGCACTATATGGAAGCTAGTTCAGTCCAATAATGTTGACTTTCTCTTAATCCAGGAAACCAAGTTATTTGATATTTTGAGCAAGCTTATTGAAAGAATTTGGGGTAGTGATGATGTCGATTGCTCCTTTAGTCCAGCATCAGGACGATCAGGGGGCATTCTATCTTCTTGGGATTATAAGTCTTTTTTCAATCATCAGTGATTATTAAAAGGAATTTTATCATCCACATTGGTGTCTGGCTTTCTTTCAATCTCCACTTTGCTATCATCAACGTTTATGTCCTTGCAACGAGGATGACAAGCAATCTTTATGGGAGGACATGTTATCACTTAGAGCCCAGTTTCCTTCTACATGGTGCATTGCTGGTGATTTCAACACGGTAAGGTGCATTGAGGAGAAGCAGGGATGTATAACATTTGGGATAGGTATTGATGATTTTAACGTTTTTATTAATTTATGTGAACTTACTGATTTGCCTCTAATTGATAAGAGATTCACGTGGTACGGCACGGATTCAAAATTTAGTCGCTTAGATCATTTTTTTTCTCTCATCTGAATGGCTATTTTATTTTCGTAACTTTTGTCAAAAAGGCCTTAAGCATTCCCTCTTCGACCACTGTCCCATTCTTTTATTTTTTGAATCTGTGAATTGGGGTCCAAGGCCATTTAGATTCATTGATTGTTGGCTCACAATGCCTGGTTTCAAAGATATGGTCGCTCGAAAATGGTCTTCTACTCCTGTTAATGGATCTCTTAGTTTTTGTTTGAAAGTTAAGCTGAATATGCTTAAGACCCATCATAAACATTGGAACAAGGTCTCTTTTGGTAACATTAATGATACTATTAAAGAGCTATAAAACAAAGTGGAAGAATTTGACATTATTTGCAATCTAAGGGATCTCACAGAAAATGAATGCACAGCCAAAAGATAAGTCGTCCAACAGCTATGGTCATCTTCTAGGCAACTCGAATCAATTTGGTGCCAAAAATATAAATTCAATGGTTGAAGGAAGGTGATAAAAATAAATGTTTTTCAATGCAAAGCCAAGGCCCGCTCTCATCGTAACCATATCGTAGGAATCACAATCAACGGTTCATGGATCTCTCACCCAACAGAGGTACAATAGGCCACTTTTGAACACTTTCAAAACTTATTCAATAGCAATCAATGGTCTCGTCCGAGTGTTGATGGCTTTCAATTCAAAAAGATTAGCTCTCATGATGCTCAAAACTTGAAAGCTCCAATTACTATGGAAGAACTCAAATTCACTATATAGGGTTGTGATGGCTCAAAAGCCCACGGGCCCGACGGATTCAACCTTAACTTCTTTAAGCATTGTTGCTTCTTTATCAAATGTGAGTTGTTTGATTTCATCTCTGATTTTATGAATCATGGCAAGCTCAACAAGGGTCTTAACTCATCATTCATTACATTGATTCTCAAGACCTTAAACCCTATCACCTTTAAAGAGTACTGCCCTATTAGCCTCATCAATACCCTTTACAAAATCTTTGCCAAGCAGCTGGCTAATAGGCTAAAGACCGTTATTTTCAAAGTCATTAGTGATCATCAAAGCACCTTCGTACAGGGCTACCAAATTACAGATAGCATAATGTTGGCCAACGAAGTCATCCATAACGTGAAGCGCCATCTTCACAATGAATGAGGTATCATTCTCAAACTTGATTTTGAAAAAGCTTTTGATTGTGTTGATTGGATTATCTGCTTCTTGTTATACGTGCTATGGGATTTGGCCATAGATTGTGTAATTGGATTTTTAAGTGTATCTTCACTGTTCGACTCTCTGTGTTAGTCAACAGATCAACCACCCTTGAGTTCCCTATGAAGAGAGGGCTTTGCCAAGGTGATCCTCTTTCTCCTTTTCTATTTATCATGGTCATTGAAACTCTTCACTTATCTCTTGCGAAGGCAAAATCTCTTGGGCTATTTCGAGGCATTTCAATCACATCCTCTACCTCTTCTCTCTCTCACCTTCTATTTGCATACGACACTATCATAATCATGTGTGCTGACACCCAAGGAACTCTTAATCTAAAATGGATCTTACAATATTTCGAGTTTGCTTTGGGCCTTCATATTAATATTCAAAAATCTTCTATTTATCTGGTTGGTATTTCGAATTCTTTGGGTAACGAGTTATCAGTTCTTTTGCTTTGCGAAGTAGGCTCTCTCTCGTTTTCATACCTTGGTATTCCACTTGAAGCCAACCCGAAGAGAGCATCTACCCGGGATCCAATCATTAACAAATTCAAGAAAAAGCTTGCTCTATGGCAAACAAAATACCTATCTCTAATAGGTAAGGTCACACTTATTAATTTTGTCCTTAACTCACTCCCACTTTATTATCTTTTAGTCTTCAAAGCGCCCAAAAGTGTTCTTCGAAAATTAGAGCAATTAAGACGACCTTTCTTATGGGGTGGAACATCAGACAAACGAAAGATCTCAAAGTTAAATGAGCCATGGTCTGCAAGCCAAAGCGATATGGAGGGTTAGGAATTACCAACCTATCTCATAAAAACCTTGCTTTACTTGCCAAGTGGTGGTGGCGTTATGGGATGGACAAAAATGCATTCGGAGAAGACTGATAATGGAAAAATATGGCACAAGACAACCTCACTGGATGCCCTCATCATCCAGCACAGGAGAATGTCTTCGGCATGGAGGAGTATTGTCCAACTACCATCTATTAAAAGGATGCAAAATCTGGTTGGTTTTCATGCTTGTCATTGGAATGTAGGTAATGGTGAGACTATTTTCTTCTGGTCTAACAAGTGGATTGAAGACATTCCCCTTACATTTAAATTCCCTAGACTCTTCTTTTTGGCTATCGATAAAGACATGAGAGTCATTGATGCTTGTCAGAATGGATTATGGTCAATCAACTTTAGGCGTGAGTTGTATAGCTGGGAGAAAGAGGACTTGAATCTAATTTTAAATTCTCTTTCTTCTATTTCGCTTGTGCCATCGATAGATGATAGGCTAGTCTGGACACATGACTCGAAAAGTTCTTTTTCAATCAAAACTCTTTGCTCTCTACTGGATTCCACAAGTGACTCCAACATAGTATGGTTTCTCTACATTTGGAAATTGACTGTTCCACCAAAGATCTAATGTTTCCTGTGGCTGATGATCCTCAACTCTATCCCTATGAAAGTTTTCCTCTCTTCACGTGGGGTTCATTTCTCCCCTGATCAACTTCGTTGTGTGTGGTGTGGCCAAGTCGAGGAATGTTGTTTGCACATCCTTCTCATTTGTCCATTTAGTTGAAAAGTTTAGGGATATGTTCTTAAATGGTGGGGAATCTCTTGGTGCTCTCCTTGCAGCTTATCCTCTTTCATACAAGCTCGGGAAGGTTGCCCTTTTGGGGGAAATATCTATAAAAGATGGTTGATTGTTAGTGCTGCTTCACTAAGGTCTCCTTGGCTAGTGCGCAATGACACAATCTTCAACTCTAAGGTATGGGATGGCCTCCAAATTTTTGTTCCTCATCAAATTACGATCAATGTTTTGGATACGAGCTTGTGAAGGTGTCGATGCCATTGATAATTTGAGATGGTGGACCGATCCACGTCTCTCATTGAGGAGGAGAACATCGCAACACCACAGTGGGGGCACTTCATGGTCTCCACCCCCCACTAGTGAATTCAAATTCAATGTCAACGGCTTGGCCAAAGGTAAGCCAGGACCTGCTAGTTGTGGTGGCATTCTTTGAGATTCTGATGGTTATGTAGTTAGCCTCTTCTTCTACCCTCTCGACTTACATGACACCAACTTCGCAGAGCTAATGGCCATCCTAAAGGCTCTAAGACTCTTTTCTGCAACTCCTTACGCATCATCTCCTTTAATCATTGAATCTGATTCACGCATTGCTCTCTCATGGATTAACTCAGTTGAACAGTGACCGTGGGACAAATGGAGTATTTTTAACTGAGTTAGACTCCCTTCGTGTTACGCTAGGTATGGTTTCTTTTATGCATATTTTTAGAGAAGGCAATGGTTTTGTTGATTCCTTGGCAAAGTATGGCGTTAATAATAACACATTATTTTCTGCCTAGTGGTGACTTGACTTCAATGGTTCATTTGACTTTGACTTCTCCGGCAGTTCTCTCTCTGTTATGGACTGCCTCACTCTGTTTTATTCATCATCGTTTGGCTGCTCTTGACTGCACTGTTTTTGAGTTCATTTTGTAGGCAGGGACTGTCTTCCGTTTGTTTTTTTTTTCTTTTGTTTATGTTCTTTGCAGCAAAGAGTACATTTTATCTGTTGCTTGCAATTGCTGTACCTACGGCTTACCGGCCCTCTTTTGTACCTACTAATTACTTATAATGAAATCTTTGATTGGGTTAGCAAAAAAAAAATATATCTTAAACATATTCGAATGATAATACTACAATTCCTACATTATAACATATACAAATTGAAGCCATTATATTGGGGAACGTTCTTACCTTCTACTCCTATATATTAATTTTTTTTTTTTTTGAAAGGCAAATATCTTTCATTAAGTCATGAAAGGGATGAATGTTTTATGAGTCTTAATTTTAGATAAAACTCACTCCAGCATTCATACTGCAAAAGCTGTACGATTGAAGTTCCCTGTGAGTAATTTTCCTAACAAGAAAACCCCCTGTACCTATCCATAAACAAAAGTATTCCTGCCACACCCGACAATCCCTAGCAAAATCCTCACAAGTGCAGACAGACAACAGTCCAAGACCAAGAACAACTACCAAAACGACAGGCATCAGAACCACCCGTGTAGACTCACAGGCATACAAAAGCATACAAAAACTGGGGTTGAGCATGGTTAAGCCATCATAAACATCAGGAAAGAGAGAGGGGCGAGAAGAGTTCTCACACTACAAGTGAATGCGTCAAGAAATATCTCCATCATTATCAATCAGACATCCCAGAAAAAAATAGGATGTCATCGGGCACTTGCCAGAAGAAAATCAGGCCGCAATAGGATGTCCTATATATTAATTATTAACTACAATCTGGTCTCAAATCATTGCTGTGTTCAAGTAAACATTTTACTAAGTAACTTACTCGTCATCGAGACATGGGCGGATGCACGTTGAAGTTCATAAAAAGTTTTAATTTTTATATTATTTATCTAGAGTTTAGGGTAGTTAATATACTAATGAACCTTTTTTTATATATAATTATATAGAGTGGAGTCAAAGACTCCAAGTAAAAGTGATCTTTCAACAAGCAATTTATATATTAATATTTAAATATTATATGGAAAGATAAAAAACATTTTCTTCTATAATTTAATATTTTATTAAAAAAGTCAAAACCTAAACTACTCTTTTTGTCAAAAAATTCAAGTCCTTCCTTTTCTCAGTCCTTGATTGTGTTTTTCTCTCTCTCAAAACAACTCATCTAGACTTTAATTGTTAGTAATTTTCAATTCAAATTAAGTTTTTAAATACTTCATATCTAAATATTTTTTGATTAATTTGATAGTTTGAGTTCATAATTATAATGTAACTAATAAAAAATAGTATTACATGTCAAACAACATCTTGAAATTATGATTCTTTCTTTCTTTCTTTTATTTTGTAAATATATTATTTGATTAATTAATTTTGTATTTAATTTTATATGATTTGTGGATGCTTATATTTAGTTTTGATCAATAAATAGAAAATTGTCATATTGGTAGATGTTGAACATGATAATTTGCTATGGAAGATCATAGTTTATTTAATTCTAATATCTTAGTTTATGGTAATGAGTAGTAATTTTGGATGAATAATTGCTTTGCGACATAAAATTGAAAAAAAATATTTTTGATAGTGTTTCTACTGATGCTATCATACACCGTTT
This sequence comes from Theobroma cacao, assembly GCF_053813885.1. Taxonomy (NCBI): domain Eukaryota; kingdom Viridiplantae; phylum Streptophyta; class Magnoliopsida; order Malvales; family Malvaceae; genus Theobroma; species Theobroma cacao. The sequence continues at coordinate 42,182,042 of NC_142647.1, forward strand.
TCAAAATATGAAAAATGATCATGAATAATTGTAGTTATTTTAAATATTTTTAATTTGAAGTGTTAAATGAATGTACTGAATTTACATTTTTTTAATTTAATGTTAAAATTTTTAATTTATAAATTTTAACATATTTATATTTTTTAATTATTATTCTTTTAATTATGACACCGTTTAAAAAAATTTCTGAATCCATCCCTACAAACAATAGTTAGCTTATTGAAAAATCATAAGAACTTAATACTCATGACTAGCGCTAAAGCGAAGATAGGAAGGAAACGAAACTCCATTGAAGCTAGCTATAGAACAGCAGAAAAGTGCAATTGAAATTTAGAGTTGGGGATGCAATTAAAGTGTGTGCAGCCACCTCTATATACAGATGTAAAAATGCAGCATGGCGGCTTGCATTGATAGCATAATTTTTAGTAATCAAATAGAGTGAGATGATGGAGTTTGTCGAATACATGCACTTGCAAGTAGAGGTAGCTGCAAAATAATTGATAGCAGAGGTACCAACTAAGGTCTATTATTAGACATAAAATGACAACATTCAATTTGCACTTCAGAGAGAATGACAGATGGCATGCATCACTCTCATTCTTAATTCCTTCACGTTCTTTACCACCAAAGGAATTTCATTTTTAAACCTTGAAAAGATTATCATTATAAATAATTAAATTTTTAAATTTTAAGAGTAAATTTAAACAATTGACATGTGTCTATTAAGTTATGTAAACAAAAAAATTCATTGAATGAACATAATTATTTGAATAAACATGAGTCACTTATCTAATTTTACTTCTAAAATTTAAAACGCTATTTTAAATATGCAAAATGATTATTCTACAATTCCTGCATTATGACATGTACAAATTGAAGCCAATATACACCTTCTAACTCCTACATATTAATTATTAACTAGAATTTGGTCTCAAATCAGTGATGTGTTCAAATAAACATTTTACTAAGTAACTTACTCGGTATACAGATTGCAGTATTTGTTACATATACATCAGTTTTACACATGGATTATGCGGTTTGTTTCAAGGTATTTCCCGATCCAGTTCCAAGCACAAAATGAAAAGAAGCGATTGATTTAGCAGGCTTTCCAACATCAATTAGAAGGCAATCGATTTGGCCGAACGTCTTTGTCAGCTATTAGCCGCATGATAACATTTCTGTGTCGTCCATTGCATCGTCAGAAAAAGTTGGAGGACCGGCGGCAATAGATATTTTGCTCCAATTTTTTTTTTTTTTGCTGTAGTTTCGACATTTCTCATCATTTCATTTGGGGCTGGAGCACTTTTAATGTCTATTAACACTCTCCACTAATAATTTATAATTGTAATTTTTTAAATTATCGACACTTAAATAATTTTTTATTTAAATCAAATTTTAATTAATCATATTACTATTTAACTTATATGATACATGGTTCGTGTTTTGAAAATTCTTCAATTTATTAATTTTGAAAGACATGTGACATCTTTTAATGGATAAAATTTTTTCCTTCAACGGCAGCTTTTGTTTTCTGTCGTCATTTTGATGGTGGAATTTTTCTATTCCTTTTAGCTTAATAAAAGCATGCCAATAATTTCAAAAAAAGGAAAGTAGCTTTTAATCAAGACACTCTTTACACACTTTCTCCTCTCACTATATCTTCATTCACAATGTTATTTCCACTCATATCTAAATACAATTGAATTATTGAAACCATCAATTTCCATTATCTTAATTCACATTTTTGTTTCTACATGGTGGAGTGTCCTCGTGATAACATAATGATAGTTATGTAATAAAGAGAAAAACAAGGTAACACTCATGTAAAAAGTGAGAGGAACCTAGGTATTTAACGTTAGCTTCTAACTTCTACTAGAGAATAGTTATATCTATCGTACATGTTAAAAAAAAAAAAGTTTTAAGTGTTGGACAATTTCATTGTCTGATTACTCACAAATAACAAATATCCATAATAATATTATGTATTACATCCGGCATGTTCTATATCAGTAGTCTAACAGTCCACAATCGACATCACATTAAGAAATGTGGTTTGTGTTTGAGAATTTGGTATCATTGGATCCCAGCCACTTGGGGCTAGGGTAGAAGAATCTATTATTGCTTTATTTTGCAGTGTGAAAAGTTGGAAGATATTGGCGGCTAGAGATTCCTTATTTTGTCATCCACACGCATGGCCGACCTCCTCCTTATTTTTGGTTTTTATCAATTTAGTGATCTCTGGAAAGGATAACGGCACTTGAATACGAGATAGAACACTTAGTATTTGAATTTTAAATAAATCTTACCTTGTAATCTAGTTATTTGTACATTTTAAATATCTCTTTATCTTGTAAATCTGATAGAGGTCAATAAATATAATACCTTTACTATAATAGAGAAAAATAAAATCGATGTTATTATTATCTTTTATGGTATCAGAGCTTTTAAGGCTTTAACAAGAATATTTTATTATGGCCAACAGCTCTCAAACTGTCACTTACTCCTACTGTCAATGATTCGAATTCGTTGATATCGATAAATGTAGTTGCTCAATTACCAGTTAAACTAACACGCTTCAACTATCCATCATGGAGAGTTCAATTTAATTCTCTCTTACTTGTATACGATCTCATGGGGTTTCTTGATAGCTCAAAACTTTGTCCGCCATCAACAATCACTAGAGATAACAAGGAGGAGCCAAATTCTACCTTTCTTTATTGGTCACGACAAGATCAATTACTGCTTCATGCCATTGTTGCTTCAATTTCAGAGCCCTTAATTCCCCTCATAGCCTCATCCAAAACTTCTTCTGAGGCTTGGAAGAAGCTTTCACGGCTTTATGCTAACAGCTTTCGATCCAGAGTAATGACATTGAAAGATAAGCTTCATGTTCCAAGCGACAACAAATCTATTGTAGAATATGTGCAAAATCTCAAAACTATTGATGATGAACTTGCGTTAATTGGGTCATCGGTATCTAATGATGATCTTGTTCTTCATATTCTGAATGGTGTAGGCTTCGAGTATCGTGAAATTTTTTCTGTTGTTCGAGCTTGTGAAACCACTATTTTTTTGGAAAAACTTTATGATAAGCTTGTTGAATATGAACATTATCTTAAACGAGAGGAAAATAGTTATGTCGTTATCACTACAAATGCTGCATCTTGTTCTTATAATTCAAATCAAAGAGGACACACTAGCTTTAATAATCACTCTCAACAAGGGCAAAATAATTACAACAAAGGTAACATCAAAGCTTCATTCAAGAATCAACCTCCACATCATTAGATAGGTAACTATTCAAACTACTACAAGCGAAATAACAATTCTTGGCAGCAACAATCGTTTCGCTCATCGCAGCAACAATCATGTCCCTTCAAGCAATTTTTTTGCCAATTATGTAATCAACCTGGTCATGTTGCTAAAGAGAGTCCTCAATTTCAGGCCTTGCACTCACAGGACCCTATAATGGAAAATTCCGCTGCTGCTCCTCAAACACTGTCATCCAACTGGTTAGCTGACACAAGCGCATCCCATCATGTTACAAGTGACTTGAGTAATCTTTCAATTCAGTCAGACTATGATGGTACTGATCAAATTGATGTTGGAGATGGTTCAGGTTTGCCAATTACCCACACTAGAATTACCACTTTACACAATCCCTTGAGAACCATTTCTCTTTCTAATGTTTTGCGTATTTCCGTTAATTCATAAAAACCTACTTTTTGTCTCTAAATTTTGTAAAACTAATAACACCTCCATTGACTTTATTCCTCATTGTTTTCTTGTAAAGGATTTATGCACGAGAGCACCACTTGTCAAAGGCCTAAACAAGTACGGGGTGTATGAATGGCTACAATCAACTGCAATCTCTGTGTTTGTGTAGCAACCCATGGTTCAGATTGGTGTTAAAACTTCTCAAGTAAATTGGCACAATCGCTTAGGACATCTATCTTTTCACATCTTAGATTTTTTACTTAAATCATGTTCTTTACCTTTTGACAGCAAGTTACCTAATTAAATCCTCTATCATTCCTGTGCTTGTAATAAGAGCCATAGGCTCCCTTTCAATGATTCATCTCTGACTAGTACAAGGCCTCTTGAATTAATTTATTCTGATGTTCGGGGACCAACCTCAATGCTTTCATCTAATGATTTTCAGTACTTTGTAAATTTTGTCGATCACTTCACTCGTTATACATGGTTATTTCCTATGCAATGCAAGTCTCATTTGTTTACTGTGTTCCCTAAATTCAAAAGTGTTGTTGAAAATTTTTTTAACACTTCAATTGTGTCTATTTATACAAATGGAGGGGGTGAATATACGAAATTACTTCCGAACTTCCACACCTTTGGTATCTCACATCTTCAAATTCCTCCTCACACCCCACAACATAATGGAATAGCTGAGAGAAAACATCTCATATTGTTGAGACAGGGCTTAAACTTTTTCACTAAGCTTCCACGCCTTTAACATTCTAGACATTTGCCTTTAAAACTGCTATATATTTAATTAATCGCTCGCCTACTCCAGTATTGAATTTAGTTTCTCCTTTTCAAGCTTTATTTGGCAAATTACATAATTGCAATATGCTTCGCACCTTTGGTCGCTCATGTTATCCTTGGATACGTTCTTATAATACAAACAAAATGCAGCCAAAGTTGAAAAAGTACGTCTTTGTTGGGTATTCTTTACATCAAATTGCTTATCTCTGCTATGATCCTGTCTCTTATAAAACCTATGTATCTCGCCATGTTGTTTTTTATGAAAGTAGGTTTCCATATATGCACTTGGATAATACTCTTTCACGTGTTCAACTTTCCACTACTAGTTCATGGATATCTATCACTACATCTCCTCCTAAATACTCTGTGCCATTTACAAGTTCAAACACTAATCTTCCTTTGCGTTTTGCACAAAACCAGGTATGCGTGGCATCCATAAATTCTTTTGCTTCGATTCTTGACGATTCTACCTTGATACGTGCAGCTACACCTATGATCTCTACTTCATTAGATCCTACCTCTTCTCCCCCTATCCTACCTGAAATATCACATGAACCTGCTACTTCACCCTTGCAATCTACTTCCACTGCCATTCTTACTCAAATTCACCTTATGACAACAAGATCCCAAAATAATATTTTAAACCAAATCCAAACACGCTAACCTTGTTAAGTTAATACTTGCATGATAATGTACACTTGTCAAGCTTTTGTTATACTTTGCTTCATTGTAGTGGTCATTAGTCATGCATGTTTTCTACTAATTCCATCTCCTACGTGTATAGCTGCATGAGTTTGTTGTCTTTATGCCATAACACCTGTGTCTATAGTATGTTACAAGTGTTAATCATGCCTACTGCATATTTAACTTGTACTTTAATCTGATCAATGAAGCAGACTTGCAGTTTCTTGTAACCATCGATAGTCTTTCTTTCAAGTTTTGTAAGCCTTTCTGTTTTAGTTCTATAACAGAGTATCTTTGACAACTTGTTCTCTGTTAAAGACTAGAAATATAACAAACCTTACCGCTAAGCTTCCTTTTTCCCTATCACTTGAACCATCTTCTGTGTCTCAAGCTCTAACGGATCATAATTGGTGTAAAGTGATGTTTGATGAGTTTGATGCTCTCATTCATAATGGCACTTGGGAACTATACCTCATCATTCTAATCAAAACATTGTTGGCTATAAATGGGTGTTTCGCATCAAAAGACACCCTGATGGTAGTATTGAACGGTATAAAGCTCGTTTAGTTGCTAAAGGGTTTCACCAAAGACCTGGCGTTGACTTCACTAAGACTTTTAGTCTTGTTGTTAAGCCAGCAACAATTCGAATTGTCCTCACTATTGCATTATCTCAAGGATGGCAACTTCGACAAATGGATGTAAACAATGCATATTTGCTTAGAACATTATCTAAGGATGTTTCCATGACCCAGCCTCCTGGTTTTATTGACTCCACTCATCCTACATGTGTGCGCAAAGCACTTTATGGCCTAAAGCAAGCACCCAGAGAATGGTACAAAGCTCTAAGTTCTTTTTTGATCCATTTTGGCTTTATTCAATCCAAATCTGATGCTTCCCTATTTATACATTTGGATGGTACCGCTATTGCCTATCTTTTAGTCTATGCTGATGATATTATTCTAACTAGCAATAGCAACTCATTTACTGATGAGGTCGTCAACGTTATCTCATAATAGTTTTCTGTCAAAGATCTTGGGTGATTACAAGATTTTCTTAGTGTTGAAGTATTACCTACAACTGCTAGTCTATTTTTGTCTCAATAGAAGTATATCCATGATACACTTGATCGCTTTCATGTGACTGCTGCAAAAGAAGTCTCAACACCTATGGCTACAAAATGTTCTTTGTCTTCTCGTGATCATACAGGTGCTACTGATGCCACAAAATATAGATAGCTGTTGGGTGCTCTCCAATATTTGTGTTTTACTCGGCCTGATATTGCCTTCAGTGTTAATAAACTATCTCAATCCATGCATTCCGTAACTGAATAACATTAGAGTGCTGCAAAACGTCTTTTACGATTATTTAAAAGGTACCATATCTTATGGCCTACATCTTACTCGCAGCTCATCTTTTTCCTTATGTGGATTTTCAAAAGTTGATTAGGCTTCTAATGTTGATGACCGCAAGTCTACTTCAGCCTATCTTATTTATCTTGGTTCCTCACTTGTCGTTGGGAGTTCTCGTAAAAAAAAGTCAGTAGTCGTTCTTCGACTGAAGCAGAATATTGAGCCGTTGCTTCTGCTGTTGCTAAAATAAGTTGGTTGCAATCTTTGTTATCAGAACTTGGCCCATTGCTTCCATCTTCTCCCACGGTGTACTACGACAATGTTGGGACTACATATGTTTTTGAGAATCCAATATTCCAGTCCAAAATGAAGCATATTGCAATTGATTTTCATTTTGTCCATAATAAAGTTACGAAAGGAGATCTTAAAGTTTCACTCATCTCTTCTCGTGATCAGTTGGCTGATGTCTTAACTAAACCTCTCCCTCATTCTTCTTCTTGTCTTTTACGTTCCAAGCTTGGTGTCTGCAATGGCATCACCAGCTTGAGGGGGCATGTAAAGGATAATGACACTTGAATAAGAGATAGAATAATTAGTATTTTCAATTTTAAATAAATCTTACTTTGTAATCTAGTTATCTTTACATTTTAAATATCTCTTTATCTATACATTTTTGTAATCTATTTATCTGTACATTTTAAATATCTCTGTATCTATACATTTTAAATATCTCTTTATCTAGTAACTCTGATAGAGGTCTATATATATAATATCTCTAATGTACAGATTAATAGAGAAAAATACAACCTATATTATTATTATCTTTTAATCTCTTTGTAATAGATTTTTTTAAAAAGTTAATTTCAAAGCTATAAATTGCATACACCGTAAGTAATGTTGGCATTTAATTCCTTAATAGAGACAATGCATACTTTGGTTTTGATTAGGAGTTTTTTTCTTTCAGTGAAACTATATGAAAAGAACAAATTAAAATTATAATCAAATAATTCTTGCACATATAAACAAACTATTATATCTAATATAAAACACTTAAAAATAAATTGAACAATCAATTTAACAAATATATAATTAGACAAAATTAATTTAACATAAAGTTAAAATTCACATGATGCCATATGAAATTAGCTAGTACTTCAAGGTTTTAGTAGAGATGGAAATAGAGGAAAAAAGGCAAAAGAGTTTGTTCTTAGTGTTTTATTGCGATAGAAAAAGAAAACAAATATCCAACTCAATCAAGATGTATTGATCAATTTGATTAGCTAATTTTATTCAAGTACCTAAAATTCTAGAAATGATTAAAAGTAAAACTAAGTGACTAATCTAAACTAGCAATTGCAAACCAAAATTGATGTAAAAGCAATGGAGTAAAAGCCTAGGATTATGGGTTCAATTAGTATTTCATTTGGATGCATGATTGGCTAATTACTTACTTCAATGGAAAATTGATGCTAGTCTAGAATCCTCGAGTATGTACGATTCTCCGTCGAGATATAATACAATGGCCTAACTTAATTAAATCTTTATATAACTATAGTAATTTAACTAAGCCAAGTTCCTAAGGTATAGGTTCTAACTATTGACTATATATGGCAAATAGGTGTATATCTACCTTACTTGCGAAGCAACCACTCAATTCTCAAGTGTAATGAATATATATTACCCAAATTAAGGTCTATTCAAAGTAACTTTCTTAAGTATCATCTAAAAACCTAAACCCATTTCATCAGTGATAAAGCAATAAAATAAAAAATAAATTCAAATTTGAATAAACATCAATATTTCCATAAAAAGTATGTAATAGCCAAGCACAATATCCAAACTACATACTAATATCCACCATAACCCTAGAAATAGAAATCTAGCTCAACATAACCATAGGAACATTCAACATCTAAAAAAAATAAAGCATTTTTACAAAGAAAGATAGAGAGAGAAAATCAAATCTAGTGAGAGAAAGTATTTGGTGTAGCTTTTGCACCTCAATCTTCAAAGATTTCCTCCTCTTTTCTTATCTTTTTCCAAAGCTTTTCTTTCCCCAAAATGGCGTCTGCTCAACCCTTTTTTCCAGAGTAAAAAGCCTGTTTTTATACCCTTAAAATGGCCCTAAAAAATTAAAAGATTGGATGGTGCAGATTTAAGAAGGTACGTGTCAGCACCGCAGCGCCAAGAGGCTAGCACCGCAGCACTGACTTCTCTGTTTGATGCTGAGTCTGGGCTGAACAGGGGCGGCACTATAATGCTGGCCCTCAGAGGCTATGGGGCTGCCTTGTTTGCCAGCTGTTGTGCCGTTTGCAATAGTCCTTCAACTTCCGATGCAAGTTGGACCATGATTCGATCAAAACTGGGTGAAGTGCTAAATATCAAAGTAGTAGTTCTTATTTTTAGCTTTCCAATGATTTAAAAATCTTATCGATCAGACTTCTATAGCTCAAGTTACACTCAAATTACTGCAGTATGGTCAGAGATCTCCTTAAGCATCTATTCACAATTCTTTGCCATTTAAACCCCACATGCTTGCACAGCTTCAATACAAATGACTAAATCAGTAGAGGTTAAAAATAGGACTTTTATACTGAAAATAAGCTAAAAGAACTCAACTAAAAATATTCAAACACGCATTAAGCTAATTAATAAAAAGATGTAAAAACTACCTAAAAATTGACTAAAAAGTAAAAGGACTTCATTCTTTTTATGCTCAACAAAGTGCAAGATAACTCTATAAAATAGAGTTATCACACCCCACCAAACTTAACATTTTGCTAGTCCTCAAGAAAAACTCTAAAACAAAGAAAGAAACATGAACATCGAAACCATTGAACTATAAATCGGCTGCACCAATCCAAAGATCACTTTTAATTCCTTGTAAGTCATTTTATTTCCTCAACATCCTATGCAAAGTATAAATATTATTCAAGTTTACATTTCACGAAATTGCAAGCTCATTTTCAAATGGAATCTCATGTGTGTATGTGTAGTTTCATGCAATGAAAATCATGTCATTTGATAAGTTTATGCTTATGCAAAAATTTAAATTAGTCAAGAGTTTCATATGTTTGCTCTTCATCTCTTTCTCCTCTACTGTAGACTAACAATTACTCAAGGATCCTTAGGACTTTACAAAGCTTGTAATGTAAGGCTAGGGTCAAGGTAAGATTTAGCAAAATATGTAGCTCAAATCACCTTAACACATAATCATTCTAGGACCTATAATGAGATTTATTTCGTATTCCTCCCAATCACCCTTTTCTTTCTTCAACCTTCTCATTCATCAAACACTTTATTCTTTTTTATTTTCATCTTTTTCTTCTTTTTCTTTCATTCACAATTTAACACCCCCAAACTTATTTCCTTTTATGTTAGGTAGTGGGGTGAATCCTACATGACTTTTTGAATTTTTCTCCACTTCCACCTTTTCTACTTCTATCTTCATTTCTAGCTAATTACACTCCCTAAAATGAATTATGTACTTAAGAGTGATGAGTGTTAAAGTGGAAATTTATTTTATGGTTAAGGCTTATTTACTATGTGTTTAATCAAAGAAAAGGAGAAAATTTAGGCTAAAAAAAGATGATAAGGATAATAGTATAGAAGGGTAGGCTCGAAAAGCTCAAACGATCCACAAATGGCCTAAGTCATTTCCTTAACTAAGTGTAATCTAGGATTTCGCCTTAAGAGAAACTCAAACAAATTCTAGAACTCAAGACTTTATTCAAAAATTTATACTTACATAAACATTCGCAAAATGAACACAATTATTCAAAGCAAGAAACAAGTGCTCAATATGGTGGAAATTTACATTCTACAATGATGCTCAACAACAAAGTTCAACATAATACTCAAACAATATTTACATTTACTCGGAGCACAAGAAAACAAGACAACTATTTTTCTTCATTGGATAAGCAAATCAAAGCAATTGATGCAACTAATCATCATAGCCAACATTTTCAGAGAAAACAAACTTGCTAAACTTTAAAACTATACAACTTACTCAAATTGAAACTAATAACATGAAATGGAAAAATAAAAAGCAAAGTTTAAAATTTTAAACTTACCCCTTAAACTTTAAACTAAAATTGTCCTCAATGTTACTAAACACTAAGGAAAGAAACCTCCCCTGGTCTCACTTTTCCTCTTCCTCATCATTATCCTTGTCAGTGTTAGGATCCTCCGGCATTGATGGAAAGCTGGTCATATCCATCTTCATGTGAACTATGCAAGCACGAAGCATTTGCTCAAATGATCGTGTACACTCTGCCTAATATGCCATGTGACATTCTAGATGCTCCAGTCTTTGTGGTATGGTGAGATTTGGAGTTCATGGAGGAAGTCTTGGTGCGAAGGATGAACTCCCACCAGCAACAAAGTGATCTTGAGCTTGAACCTATGAATGATACTCGGGTCCAATGGTGCTTTGGATGCAACAGTTCTTCATCACTGGACCAATGCACGCCCACTTGCATACACAAAGTCGTGATGAGTGATGGATACCACAAGCCCTCCCTAGCTGAAGTAGCAATGTAAATGAAGTTTCAAAAATTAACTAACCCACATTAATGGACTTACCTGTGACAATGGCATAGAGCAAACTGCTCTATCCTTGGTGGCGTTGCTCAAAAGCTTTGCCAAAAACATTTGGCTGTGAGGAAGTGATACCAAACCTTTAAAAGTTTATTTGTTGCACTAACCTTGAATGAGATCGATACCCTTTTAGTGATTTTTCATTGGGCGTCAGGTTCGCAAAGCAAGTTGATGACCTCATCCAAATTCACATTACCATTCAAATATTGGATACTTGTCATTGTCAATCTCAAGTAAATTCTAAAACTAGTTAGTGGTGTGGCTATCAAAATGCACTTGCTTACCTTTACAAAATGTAATACCATTCTCATGCTCATAAGCATTAGCGTAAAATTTATGCACCATTGGCAATACTATCACTTCAAGATGACCAAACGGTTTCCCATTGTCGCTCTTCAATTCTTCTTACAATATCTCCAAAACAAACATTGGGTACATTAATTCCTCTATATGGTACCAATGGTTTTAGCAACAATGACTAAGTATGGCGTGAATATGGCTCAGCTAGAACAAACTTTGACCTATCATAAGCATTGTTGCTAGTCCTAGCCTTTTTGGTGTCATAATTATTCTATTCTCAAAATTCGACTTAATACCACAATTTGCAATTTTCACCACAAATCACCAAAAATTATCAACAATTATCTCAAAAAACTTAATTCTCTCCACCAATTACTTTAACAATTTAAATACGACCAAAAATAACCCACTCCATATAATTCTCAATAAAATTCTCTATTCACTATTACCAAAAATCCAATTCTCAAAATTTACCACATAAATCACCAACACTTCAACCACAAAACAACATAATAGCAACAATATTGAAAACCCATCATCAAGTACCAACCAAACTCTTTCAACATAAGCAATATTCTCAAAAACAAAAATTCGTGAAGATTAGGCACTTACATGAGAAAAAATCTACACTTTGATGGAAAAAAAACTGGTAAAAATCCTTGAATCTTGTGTTTTTATGGAAGAAACTTGAGTTTTTGGAAGGTTTTGTGAATGGGTTTGGTGGAGGGGGAAGTGAGAAATTTATAGCTAGGGTTTTAATGGGAGAAGAAAAGAGAGAGAGAAAGAAGAGGCTTTAAATATTTGAAAAAGCCCTGACCCAATGCCACGATGTTTGCCCTTTGGCATCATAGTGATGGGCTTGCTGGACAAAATAACACAACATTTATGGCATCACGGCGCTAAGTGCCTAGAGTGGCAACGCTTGGGATACTACCCCTCTTTTTTTTTCAAAAGCATTGTTGCAGCGTCGCAGTGTTGATGAGCCAGCACTGCGATGCTAAGCTTGTTATTTCCATTTCTTCTTTTCTTCACTTCTCACCTTTTTGCATTTTTCTTTACACTAAATGGAGGCAAAATGATATAGAACCTACAAAACGAAAATAAAACATAAATCAATCACTAAAATTTGAAAAATTAACATCTAATAACTAAAATTCAAAAATTTTAAAAGACGTAAAAGAAACATTAAATGTTTGAACACTTGGGTTGCCTCTCACGAAGAGCTTTTTTATAGTGACTAACTTGACTCTCTTCAAGCTCAGTTTGGGTTGGCAAGACTGATGGAAGAACGTTTTTGATCAACATTACTTCCCCAATAGTGCTTCAATTATTGCCTATTCACCTTAAATTTTTCATTCATTGAACCATCTATAACTTACACGGCACTATATGGAAACACTCTTGAAATGAGAAAAGGTCTTGACCACCGTGATTTTAACTTGCTTAGGCATAACTTCAATTGAGAGTTAAACAACAATAAATATTGACCTAGCTTAAAACAACACTCCACAATTCTCCCATCATGCCATTTCTTAGTCTTTTCCTTGTAAATCTTGGTATTTTCATAAGCCTTCAATCTAAACTCATCCAATTCATTCAATTGCAACAAACACCTCTCACTAGCCACTTCTAAATCAAAATTCAACTTCTTAATGGTCTAACAAGCATGGCGTTCAAGTTTCACCGAAAGGTGACATGCCTTTCCAAAAACCAATCTATAAAGAGACATATCTATTGAAGTTTTGTAGGCAGTCTTATACGCCCAAAGTGCATCATCTAACCTTTTTGCTCAATCCTTCCTTAATGAGGATGCAACCTTTTCCAAAATCCTCTTGATTTCCCGATTAAAGACATCAACTTGTCCACTTGTTTATGGATGATAAGCAGTCACAACCTTGTGTGTCACTCCCTATTTAGCAAAAAAAACTGTAAAATACTTGTGCAAAAATGATTGCCTTCATCACTCAATATTGCTCATGGTGTGCCGAATCTAGTGAAGATGTTTTTCCTCAAGAATCTCAACACAACTTTTGCATCATTTGTAAGCATTTTCGTAGCTTCTACCCACTTAGACACATAATCCACAGCCAACAGGATATAATGATTTTTGAAGGAAGAAATGAAAAGCCTTTTAAAGTCTATACCCTAAACAAAAAAAATTCCCACTTCAAGGATATTGGTAAGTGGCATTTCATGCCTCCTTGAAATATTGCCCACTCATTGACACCTGCACAATGCAAAACAAAATTGTGAGCATCTTTGTAATGGCTCCTAGTGAAATACTTGTAAAATCTTGTAAACTCTTTATAAGAAGTGAGCAGTCGGTGAATTGTTAGGCTACCTCATTGGTAAGGGTATGTTTGTTGCGAATCATCTAAGGCTACCTTTATGGCCCGACGATGGCTTATCTTTATCCCTTTGTACTTATTTCAATATTAATAAAACATTTTTCTTTATGTGGCTCTAGTAGTTGCTTATAGGCATTCGGTATGCCCTATGGTTTCGACGTGAGTTATCTTAATCTAATTTGTGACTATAATTTATGTTTGTTCAGATATAAACAGGTTATTGGCTGGCTTGTGTGGAAGCATCCACTCAAGCACCGTACAGGCTATCGCATACCTCAGCAAATAAGCATAGTTCGTGACATACAGCGTAGTCACTAGCATCACACATAAATTCAAAATGGAGACTTCAATCCAAAACTTCATGAGAGGTGTAGATAGCAATTTCTTTTTCAATTCTAAAAATGCAGCATGGCATGCCTCATCAAAATTAAAAAGGACATCTTTCTCTAAGAGATTGCACAAATGTTTAGAAATATTAAAAAAACCCTTAATGAACCTCTTATAAAACCTAGCATGTCTTAAGAAACTTTCAATACCTTTTACTGAAGTTGGTGGCGAAAGCTTTTCTATTGTCTCAATTTTTGCCTTCTCCGCCTCCAAGCCTCTACTTGAAACTTTGTGATCGAGTACAATACCTTCTTGCACCATAAAGTGATATTTCTCCCAATTCAGCACTAAGTTTAATTCTTCACACCGTTTGAGGACCCTAGCACGATTCAAAAGACAATAATCAAAATTATTACAAAAAACAGAGAAAGCATCCATAAATACCTCAAGACATTGCTCAACCATATCAGAAAAAATAGGCATCATGCATCTTTGAGAAGTTGTATGTGCATTGCAGAGTTTAAAAGGCATCCCCCTAAAGGCAAAAGTGCCATAAGGGCATATAAAAGTAGTCTTCTCTTGATCACCAAGAGCTATTGCTATTTGATTGTATCCATAATAGCCATCCAAGAAATAATAAAACTCCTTACTAGCTAGTTTGTCTAACATTTGATCAATAAATGATAAAGGAAAATGATCCTTCTTTATGGCATTGTCTAACATTGGGAATGATTTCATTGTTGGAATTAGCAACCCTTGTCATCCCATTTTTTTTTGGAACACATTGAATTGGGCTCACTTAAGAGCTATTTGAAATGGGGTAAATGATATCGACATCCAACCACTTGATGATCTCTTTTTTCACCACCTCATTCATGATAAGGTTAAGTCTTCTTTGATGCTCAATGGTGGCTCTATTATCCTCCTCCAAAAAAGATCTTGTGCATACATATGGACGGACTAATCCACTTGATGTCAGCAATAGTACATTTTATGGCTCTTTTATACTCCCTCAATACTCTCAAAAGTTTCTCTTCTTACAAGTTAGAAAGTGCAGAAGAAACAACAACTAGAAAAGTAGATGATGTGCCACATCAACAACCAACACCCATGTGGTGATGTAGCACTACATGTCATCCTGACATGCTGACATGGCAGTGCCATGTTAGCAATCTGAGCCATCCACTTCTACCACATCAATGCTGATGTCATCATCTTTAATAGTTAAATTTGATATTGTTTCCAAAATCAAGGGATTAAATTGTTTCGATTTGAGTACAAGGACTAAATTGAACAACATGCTTGGGTGTAGGGACTTGGTGGGTATTTTGACCATTAACAAATCCAATCTAAATATGTTCTTCCCTAAGTGTCAATTGATGGGATAGAATAATTGCAAACATAAAAATTTTGATCAGTATATTAGTTTATCAAGATCCACTATCAAATTTGATTATTTTTTATTTTTTAGGTTGTGGATAAAGAAATTACAAATGCAATGAATAAAGATCAATTGTGCCAAAGATTGGAATTTATTGAAGAAGATATTCCCCCATCCGTTGAACCAATAAAGAAGCAAAATCTAAAACAAGGTAAGTGCTCAAACATGATTGATTCTAATGCTAATAATATGATTTTAGCTTATGCAAATATGTTAGAAGAAATTATTCCAAAAGCTAGAATAGAAGTTACAACTAAATAAGATATTTATGATTTTTACAATAGTAAGCCAAAGTAGTTGGATTTAGTGTTCGAAGAACTAAAGAACATAAGGATAAGTATGGTAACTAGATAGATAGGGTTTTTTGTTGTTATTGCCAAGGAACTCGAAGAAAGGATAAAAGAGATGATAATGTCAAAAGTCACCATCCAAAAACAAGATTTGTGTGCTTAGCTATATACAAAGTTTCACAATATAACAATAAATTAAGCGTTACAAATCTTATTGTAGAACATACACAAGCATTAGCTTCTCTTTGTAAGCGTATGTTTCTAAGATTTCGAAGGGCAATTAATCTCCATCAAGCTGTTGAACTTGAAATCGTTGATTGCTTTGAAATAGCACTAAAGAAGAGTGTTGGGTTTTTGGCAAGAAAAGTTGGTAGACTCAAGAATCTTGGTTTTACTCTTGAGGACTACTATAATTACTTGTATTCTTAAAAGAACATAAGTAATGAAAGTTGGAGATACTAGTGTATCTTAGAGTATCTACAAAATATGCAACATGCTAATTTTTCTTATGCTATACAGGTTGATCTTGATGATTTCATCAAAAATATTTTTTTGACAGATGGCAAAATGAAATTAGATTTTGAATCTTTTGGAGATGTGGTATGTCTTGATACGACATATAGAAAAAATAAAGAGGATAGACCTTTTGTATTTATTTGTTGGTGTTAATCATCATAGGCAAAGTGTTATATTTTGTCACATCCCCACTTCGAGGACATGAACAGTGCAAAGGTCTAAGAGGAAGGGCCCACTCGACCTAAGCAAGCCTCAGAGATAATAGATAGAATTCATATAACAAATTATAATGCCATAGGATGCATCTCCATGTGTATGTGTGTGTGTGTGTGTATTTCAAAATTGAAAGTGCAATGTTTCATGCTCAACATGAAAAACAAAAATAAGTTATAGGCCATCTCGTGGCCAAATCATAAAGTATGTAAACTTATTAGAAAGCATAAAACAAAGTATGATAAACCTAACAAACAAACAGATAGAATCAGAAGAGATAACATAGTACAACTTGAATAAAGGGTGACATGTACCGGATGCCTTATCAACCACCTACCATAAAGTAGACGTAGCTCTCTCAAAAGGACGATGAGCCAAGCGGTCTATTGATTTAAAACAAATAAATACAACTTACATGTGTGAGCTAAAAAAACTCCTTGAGTGGATAAGGGAAAGAAGAACAAGCTAAGTAAAAGAGTGTTTACGCAAATATATTTTAATCAAAAAATGTAAACATAAGTTCAAATCTCAAATCTTTTTCATATTTCATCTCAAAACATAATCAAAACTGATTCAAAGATTTTTAAATGAATACAAAATCTCTGATAAGTTTAATTTTTTATAATCAAGCCAAATGCATGTTTAAATCCTTTTAAAAGAGTGAAGATTTCAAAAATAAGTCTTAAGTATCAATACCTCATTCAAGGGTATCGGTACTTATCAAACAGAATGCCTTCCAAGGTGTTATAGTTATAAGATATTGATACTTATACCAAAAGTATCAATACTTTTGACATTGAGAGTTTACTGACTTTCAAGTATCGATACCTTATATTTGAGTATTTCCTTTCAAAGAAAGTATCGATACTTTCAACACATAATGTATTTTTAGGTACTTCCTTAGGCAAATATCGATACTTCATGTAAGAGGTATTGATACCTCGTTCATAAAATTCCAGATTTTAGTCTATAATGGTCCCTTTGGACCTTAAACAAAGTATAACAAACTTCCTTTTATCAAAATTCTCAAATATTAGAAATAAATCATATCAAAAATATAATCAATTATAAATTTTTAAAAATCAATATACAAAGTTGACATAACAACTTTCAATTTCGAGTCCAAGACAAGAAATTTACATTCAAAGCTTTTAAACTTCATTTAGCAAAACAAAACATTTGTGGTAAAAAGAACTAACAAAAACAGAGTATAATGGTACCATCCCCACTATTTGGACATTACAAAAGGTGTCATAACACCAATATAGTTCGATGCATGTATATAGCCACTAACTTCAAATCTGAACAGAGGATAATGGTATTGTCCCTAATATTTGGACATTACAAAGGATGTTGTCACACTAATATAGTCTGATGCATATAACCACTGACATCATAACAGAACAAATCATTGTGCACAATGGCTAGCATTTACGGTCACTAATTACAGGGCCTTAACTTAACAGGCTCCATTAAAACTTATCAAATAGATTTCATTTAAAATTATTAAAACTAAAAATCATTGTATGAACTTTTCCACCTATACAAACAAAAATGTTGAGATATGGATTCAATCGATGTCATCAACTCAAACTCATTTGCCAAAACTAAAGTATCCCTATGCTAGGGTCATTTCAAAACATTGTCCAACATAAGTTTCCAATTCCAAACATAATTTAAATTCACACACAAACATCAAAATTTTGGGATAATAAAATATTCAAGGTGCTTGTTCCCAATGCTCAAAACTAAATACATAATAATCATATTTACATATCATATACATATACTTTTCAAACATATTTAAGGCATTCATCAAAAAAGTCTTTCACGTAATTTATACTCAACCAAAACCGGAATGTGACACTAATCATAAACAAGGCATGTTTAATTATATCAAAATAATTAAAAACGTCATATCTACTCACCAAAGTGAAGAATTTTTTTTCCTCTAGCATTTCCAACGACAAAACTCGTTCAATCTGGTGTAACAACACCTTCAACAGAACTTAACAATGAACAATCATCATAATAACTCCTCGTCTTTCCATCAATTTTGTAATATCCCATTTATTATTACAAAAAATTTTTCAATCATTCACAAACCTAAAATTAGTGCCTAAATCTATCCTAACAATGAATTTACAATACAACTAACTTGAGTTCTTTGTCTTTGATATTTGGATTACCACACCTTGTTTTACTCATCAATGTTTGGCTGCTCTTTACTGTACTATCTTTTAGTTCATTTCGTAGGTAGGGCTCTCCTCAGGTTTTTTCTTTTGTCTTTGATCTTTTGTAACAGAGAATACCTCTCATCTGTTATCTGCAGTTGTTGTTCCTATGGCTGATAGGCCTTCTTTTGTACCTTCTAATTAATTAATTTTAATGAATGGATTAGCCAAAAAAAAACTTGAGTTCTTTGTAATCTTACCTTTGTGAGCTTGTAGGAATCAAAACCAACCCAAAACCTAGAGTTTTATAGAGAGAAATGGATTTTTAGAAAATGTTCAAGTCTAGAATTCAAAACCTAAAGATTTGATGTTTAGAAAGTTGTAATCTTACCTCTAAAACATTCAGAAACAAAAATTTGAAATCCAAGTTTATTTGGTGAGAACATGAGAGAGAATGATGAGAAAGAGTAATGAAAGAAGAAAGAAAATAAGGGCTAAGAGAGACGAGAAAAAAGAGTGAGAAAATAAAACAAAGTTGTGGAGTTTCTAAAAGGGTTTAGGGAAATAAATGATTTGTGAAAAGACCATTTAACTCTTATTTTTTTTGTAATCTTGGGCAATGGTATCAATGCCTAGGGCATTAGTATCTATACTTTTCCTTTTGGGGCAAAGGTATCGATATTCACAAAGTAAGTATTGATACTTGTTCATCATAAAGCCTTTTTGGGTTTCAAGTATCAATATATCATTCAAAGGTATTGATACTTTCCTAATAAAATGCCATTTTGAGTTTAAAACAAGACCAATTGACTCTCTTTATGTCTTATCTTTCAAATAGACTTAGTGGTTTTATAAAATGTGTGTTTTCTAGTCTATGAACAATAAAAAATTTAAGCGGAAAACATTTAATCTATAGCTCACCAAGCTAAATTACATTTCTATTCTTAAATCAAAATTGGGGGTTTCACATATTTGGTGTAGCATTTTTGTATGATGAAACATGTGATACTTTTATGTGGTTGTTTTATTCATTTTTGAAAGCAATGTAAAGGAAAAAACCAATTACGGTTCTTACAAATTAGGTCACTGCAATGACGAAAGCACTTACTTCACAATAGCCTGAAACATATCATCGTTTGTGTGAATGGCATATGTATCAAAATGCAACGAAACACCTCAATGATGCATTCAAGAGATTTAGTAGTTTTGTTAAAGATTTTAGTAGTTGTGTTTATGATCATGATGAAAAGAAAGATTTTCTAAATGCATAGGATTATATGCTTGCGAAATACAATTTAAAGGACAATAATTGGTTGCAAAGACAATTTGAGTTGAAGAAAAAATGGGCTTTGGTTTATGGACGACAAACTTTTTATGCAGATATGTCCACTACTCAAAGAAGTGAGAGTATGTATAACCAAATAGAAAATTACATTAGTTATAATTATGATTCATAACAGTTTCTCATCACTTTTAGAGACTATTGGTTGATAAATACTATAAGGATTACCTCCAAAAAGAAAACTGCCATTATCTCTAATTATTAACACCGTTGGGGTATTAGAATCGTGGCACCAATTAGGGCAAGGGAGCAGGGGATTTCCATTCTAAAAGAATCTTTGCTTTTGGAGGTAATTCTCATATCATCTATCAACCAATTATCCATGAAAGTGATGGCAAAAATGTAAGAAACTATAATTATAACCAATGTAATTTCTTATTTGGTTATTCATACTCTCACTTCTTTGAGTAATGGACATATTTGCATAAAAAGTTTGTAGTCCATAAACCAAATCCCATTTCTCTTTCAACTTAAATTTTCTTTGCAGCCAACTATTGTCCTCCAATGCAATCATATGATCCCATGCATTTAGAAAAATCTTCTTCCTCTCCATCATGATCAAACGCACAACTCCTAAAATCTTTAACAAAGCTACTAAATCTCAAATGCATCATTGAGATGTTTCGCTGCATCTTGATACATATGCCACAAACACAAACGATGATATGTTTCAGGCTATTGTGAAGCAAGTGGTTTCGTCATTGTAGCATCTTGACCTATAAGAATTGTCATTGGCTTTTTCCCTAACGTTACTTTCACAAATAAATAAAACAATCACATAAAAATATCACATGTTTCATCATACAACAATGATGCACCAAATATAACACTTTGCTTATGATGATTAACACCAACAATAATGCAAAAAGTCTACCCTCTTTATTTCTTCAATATGTTGTATCGAAACATACCTCATCTTGAAAAGATTCATAATCTAATTTCATCCTACCATTTGTCCAAAAAATATTTGTGATGAGATCATCAAGATCAACTTGTATAGCATAAGAAAAATTAGGATCATCATGTTGCATATTTTGTAGATACTCCAAGACATGACCAATAACTCCAACTTTCATTGCTTCTGTTCTCTTAGAATGCAAGTAATTATTGTAGTTCTCGGGAATAAAACCAAAATTCTCAAGCCCACCAATTTTTCTTGCCAAAGACCCAACACTCTCCTTTGGTGCTATTCTCTAACAATCAGCAATTTTAAGTTTAGCAACTTGACAGTAATTAATCGCCCTTTGAGATCTTCGAAACATACACTTATGAGAAGGAGCTAATGCGTGTGTATGTTCTATAATAAAATTTGTAACAAGTAATTTACCATTGTATCATAAAACTTTTAATACAACTAAGCACCCAAATCTTGTTTCTAGACAATGACTTTTGACATCATTATCTCTCTTATCCTTTATTTGAGTTCTGAGCAAGAACAACGAAAAACCTTATCTACCCAGTTACCATACTTATCCTTATGTCCTTTAGTTCTTCGAATACTAAATCCAACTTCTTTAGTATATCTATTGTAAAAATCATAAATATCTTGTTCCCTTTCAAATTCCATTCCAACTTTTGAAATAATTTCTTCTAATATATTTGCATGAGCTAAAATCATAATACTAATATTAGAATCGATCTTGTTTGAACACTTATCTTGTTATAAATTCTGTTCCTCTATTGGAATTCAATAAATGGGTTATATCATCTTCGGTAAATTCCAATTTTTTGCATAATTGATCTTTATTCATTGCATTTGTAATTTCTTTATCCATAACTTAAAAAATAAAAAAAAAATCAAATTTGGTAGTTGTCCTTGATAAACTAATATATTGATAAAAAAATTATATATCTGCAATTATTCTATCCCATCAATTGATGCTTAAGAGAAGAACATACTTAGATTGAATTTATTAATTACATGATAATAAACTACCTTTCAATTATTCGAGCAACAGCTAATGATCAAGAACATGTTATTGAGGACTGAAACAAATCCTTTATAGCAAATAAAAAAAAAAAAGAAGAAAAAGATTCAAAATAATATTACTTATACCAAGAAAACTGATGAGAAAGAAAAAGTGTTGCTTAATTTAGTGGAGACCCACGTTTAAAGACCAACAAATGAATCTGATTAATTTCCGAAGTCCTTTAAAGAACCACGTTTCACAGTAAAAAGCTGTTGGAAATATACTTTTAATAAAAAGCTACACTAATTACTTTGCTGGAGATATACTTTTAATGGATTTTTTTATTACTGCTATTATGGAAACGTCAGCCATGGTTTTTTTTTTTAAAAAAAAAAAAAAGATAGCCTAGTGCCGTTAATATTTAACACTGTTAAGTAACGTTCTATAACCCAATTAAAAATTAAAGAACACTTGGCATTAAATTAGAGAAGGGACACCAATGGGGCACTAACTAGGGCAGGGGGTTTCGATGCACGATTTTCGTTCAAGTTTGTCAGTTAAAAATCAAAGCGTAACTGAAGGAATCAGCATAGGCCAAATATTGGAATACAAGAAATTATTGCTTCACCTAGGAAAAGTTTAAGTGACCTCTCATTCGTGACGATGCACAAATAACTCTGTCAGAAAGAAAAAAAACTTACCTGGACATGCTCATCAATCTGTTTGTCATTTTCCTAAAATATGATGCAACAAATAAGTTACCATAGTATTCCCCAGTCTCTCTCAATTTATACTAAACCGGACCAGACCTTCATCAACAAAATTTCAGAGAAAAAGGCATAGCGAATGGCCTCTGCAAGTTTCCGTTTGTTGACCTTGGCAATCTTGGTAATTGCTGGAACCCTGGTTTTCGGAAACCACGGGGTTTCAGCTGACTGCAAAACTAGTATTCCGAGCCTTATATCCCAATGCTCCAAATATGTTCAAGTGTCAGGGCCAGAAATCCCTCCATCCCAGGGTTGCTGTGATGTGATGAAAGATCTCGACATTCCATGCCTTTGCAACCTTGTTACCCCAGAGGTGGAGAAGCTTGTTAGTATGGAGAAGGTGGTCTTTGTAGCTCGAACCTGTGGCTTGACTCTTGAGCCTGGAATGAAATGTGGAAGTAAGATTTATCATTAGATTATTCGAAAATTCCCATGATTATGTTTTACGTTTTTCCTTCGATTTTTATTTTGAATAAATTTTTGTTTTTCTCATACTTATTTGTTTTGTGTGATTGTTTTAGGTTTCACTGTTCCACCTGCTTGAGGTCCTGCAAAAAATAAAAAGAGAGCTGATGAGAGTTGTAAACTCTATTAGCAAAATGAATATGAATAAGTGAATAAATAATGTTTGTGGCATATATTGCATTTATGCCATTTATGCTAGTTTTTACATGAAAGCTTCAGTTTCTCAAAGCTGAAACCAATGAAGATTTTGTTTGTTTGTTTGTTTGTTTACTATTATTCTATCTCTCCCTCGTTCTTTCTCTGTGGTTTGATATTTGAAGATTGAAATTGGAGGGGAAGCGAAATAGATAATTATAAACAAAATTGAACAATTAAAAGCACATTTGTATGTGTCATTTATATTTATTTTTTTACTCAATCAACAATTGATTTTATTAATATAAAAGATCTTTAACAAATATAAAATCATTAATCAAAATGTGAAAATCACACTTGATCATGATAACATCATAAGAATATAACCACTTTAATATCTAAATTATGAAGACATAAGCCCTGCAAGGTAATCATAAAAAAAAAAAAAAAGAATCGAATAACACATTCAAACCGAGACTACACGCTTGAAAGTAAAATTATTATAATTATTCTAATTTTTCCATTTGCATCCGGCTAATTTTTAACCTTACTCAAAATCAACGGATTGTCTGTCGCATATAACAGCTTTAATTTGAGTGAAATTCACCCAACGGGTATGAATTCTTGGGAAATTAGCGTTTAGTTTGAATACCCATGGCCAAAAGAACTCATGCTTATCATCCATGACCGTTTGGAAATGTTTAACGCATCATCCATCTGTTAAAAAATTTGAAGGAATTTGACACATCAGTGGTATGTGTGCGTATTTTTAATTTTCAAATTCCTTGGTTCTCATTCTTTTTCTTTTTCTTTTTCTTTTTTCAAATTTATTTTTCTCCTCCCCATCCCTTTCTTTCACACAACTAACACACCACCCTGCCTCTCCTACTTCTTTTCTGTCCAAAAAGTTTCTTACTGAAAATGTCAATGGAAGAATTTAGTGACATCATGTTTATATAGTAAGCAAATTAATTAAGAGGCGAGCAAAAAACTGACAATTTCAATGGCCAATTTGACGCAACCATGGTTTTTCAAACACAAAATTAATTAAGCCTAAGTTGAATAAAGTCATATATATAGCTTTTAGAAATTTTTTTTTTTTTTTTTTTTAGCTTTTAGAAAGTTATAAGTGCATAAAAGTCTTACAGCGATTTTCGGTCTTCATTCCATCGGAAATCTTTTGCTTGATGTAGCAAGTCTAAAGGTTTGAATACTTTATCTTGCTTCAATTGGAACTACGTAATTAAAAGCTTTTCACAGCATATCGTATTCACCGTGTATCAACGTAACTAGATAGAAGAGTTTCACCATGTACTTGGCAATATGTTGACTGAAATATAGCATTATAGTATCTCTATCTTAGTACACTACTTCATCATGTAAAAGTTGTTCTTTGAAAGCATAATAAAAAATTTTAAACTATTTAAGAAAATTTAAATAAGTCTTTATTCTTTTATTATATTCAATCAAGTTTTTATATTTTTATTTTTTGAACCAAATAAGCACTTATATTTTTATTTTGAGTCAAATTATTTTTTATAAGTAATAGTTAACTTAATCAAAATATCACTAGTCATTTTATATCACGTGGTGCTAATGTAACATATTGAAAAGTCATAATTAATATAATTAATGATAACATGTCATATTAACATATTATAATTAATAATGACATGATATAATGACATGATCATATGATATTTTTCTCTATTCACATCAATGTCACATCAATGTTATGTGAATATAAAATGATAAGTAGTATTTTAATTAATAAAAATTAATCAACTATTAGTTATAAGGGGTTTATCCAAAATAAAATATTAAATCCAACAAAAGATTAAGAGATTATTTGAATTTTGTAATTAATTTAAAGGCTTTTTCGAACATTATGCCTTCTTTGAAAATGTTTGATTAATTTATTATTTCATGCCACTTGGTAAAATTTGATTGACACACAACAATATAGCTGGAAACTTCCTCCTTTCACAAGATGTAAGGTCCAGATTTAAATTATTGATACTATTTCTATAAAAAAAATATCTGTGTTTATATATATATATATATATATATATATGTATGAGAGACAAATTTTTTAACCCTCAAAATAAAGTGTTTTTGAAAATAATTCTCTTTTTAATTTTAACTGTTTTTAACCAAGAGAAAAGATTTTTGAAGAAAATTACCCTTAATGAAACTCCTCATATTCAATGATACAAAGGTGCAAAAGCTAACAAAAAAATTTAATTTATAAAAAAAAATGGTGAAAAAGAAGAAAGAAGGGTCATCATCATAATCATTCTCTCACACACATAAACAGACAACTAGAGAAAAAGAACAAGAGAAGTAGAGACAAAGCTATTTTGGTTTTCAATGAGTCTTTTATTTTTTTTTTCTTTTGTTTTTTTTTTTTTTTTGTTGGTGGGGTTGCTGCTGAAGGATCTCAAAGCCTTAATAGCTGCAGCCATTAGGATGTACTAGTGGTATGTAGGTGCTACAAGAGCTTCGACAAAAGGACCAACCCAGAAAACCCAAAAAAAAATGTTATTATACGTCATGTTGAAAAAAAAATTGTTACACTCCATGTTTAAGGTATTTAACTTCAAGAGTTTATATCCTAATGAAATACAAAAATAAAAACCAAGTTACATGTCATGTTTAAAAAATAATATTGTTACATGTCATGTTCAAAAAATTGTGAGGGAGAGAAATCAAGAAGGAAAAATTGTGATAAATAGTTTAATTCATCTAAAATGGCTTCAAAGGTATTTTTATCAAATCATGAAAAAAATTGAAATTAAAGCTATTTTAAAATGATCTTACAAAGTTAAACATTTCTCACAATTTTCTCTATAAATGACTTAATATATGTCACAAAAAAAGCAATAAAAAAAAAAGATAAAGGTCATGCATGCATGCCGTTCGAACAGAGCCCTAATTCTCTCATCTCTGTCTAACCTTGTGATTACAATGAAATGTAGGTTGATCCCTAATTCCTTCCTCACTCTCATCTTTCCACACTTCATAAATCTTTTTATAGGCCCAACACTAATTCTACCAAGCAAAATAGCACCAAAATATTGGGGCCCGATAATATGGCAGTTTTGGGTCCTAGCTAGGTTTCATTCCGCTGCCACGAGAGTAAAATTTATTTGGAAACTTACAATAAATGCTTGTATAACCTCCCTTAAGCCAGAGCAGGAGAAGCTTCTTGGATTTTTAAGACCGAGCTTCAAAGAACCAGTACGCCAAAAAGAGCTAAAAGGTTGTCCTCTGCTAGAACCTCTGCCAACGCGGATGGTTCAAGACCCTGCCAATTTCCAGCAAAGAGGAGACTGGGTAAGCCAGAACCTTCCTTTCAAGAAAAGAAAGCCCATCGTGAAGAATATACCGTGTTTCTCTGATCTCAAACAATAAACCAGGCAGGGGAAAGAGCAGGTGCATAGAGAAGCGCTTGCGTACAGTCTATGCTTTTCTAAAATTTCTCTGAAACTGTCCACTCTAAATGATTGGTTCTATGATAATAAGATGCAGCTCGCAACAACGGTCAACTATCACAAAATATTTCAGCTTAGAACAGGCGAGGGAAGTTTTACATTTTGGATTTTTTTTTTTTTTTGTAAGAAGTGACTTTCTTTCAAAACCTTTCAAAACTAATTTTTTTATGAAAAAGCATATTTATTAGTTTCGAAAATCGATATACCGTTCTAAGTCTCTTGTTTATTTGACAAGAGACTTTCTATGATGTAAGAGTCTAATATAAGTAAAGAAAACTTGTACAATTACAAAAGACAATTATTGCTCAAAAAGCGATTTTGCTCCAAATCCAATCTAACTGCCTCAAAAGATACATCACTACTTGCTGCCCCCACAACAAAAACTTGGGCTTTGATCAGTTCAAAATAATATCCATGTAAACCTGATCAAACAATTATAATTACAATACCACTTGCCCACATATTCCTATTTCAATTCACAAGAGCCATTTCTTTGCAATCCTTTTGCTCACATCATGTGCAATATCACAAGTCCCTGCAAGCTATCCAAGAATCATGTCTTCAAAGCACACACATGGACAGCATATAACTCAGCCTTATGAATCTCCTTTCAAAGACCAGTAAGGGGACATTCAACACACAAATCACATTAAAAACACAGCCTTCATTGGTTTATGAGCATACTTGTAATGGGAAACAATGGCGGAGGCAATGACAAAGTGCAGGGGTTTTGGATGCCTGCTTTTTGTGGTTTATTGGGCTGTGATTATATTGCGGTTCGTGTGTTGATTGTCCCTTTGCTGTTCTCGAAAGGAGAGTCATAAGGCTGAGTTTTTTGCTGTCCGTGTGTGTGTTTGGAAGACATGATTCTTGGAGAGCTTGTAGGGACTTGTGATATTGCACATGATGTGAGCAAAATGATTGCAAAGAAATGGCCCTTGTGATTTGCGATAGGAATATGTAGGAATGTAGTTTTGTAATTATAATTGTTTCATTAGGTGGACATGAGTATTTTTATAAACTGATTTGTGCCCAAGTTTTTGTTTTAAGGGTAGTAAGTTGTAATTTATTTTTTGAAGCAGCTAAATAGGATTTTGAGATAAATCGTTAATAATTTTTTGAGTGGTAATTGGTTTTTGTAACTGTACAGGTTTTCTTTGTTCATACCAAATCCTTATGTGATAATCTCCTACCCTTTAAGTATGAGACTTAGAATGACACGTTATTTTTCAATACTAATAAATATGCTATTTAAAATAAAAAAAGAAAAACAGCACAACAAACCACAAAAATCAGGCATCAAAAACCCCTGCACTTTATCATTGACTCCGCCATTGTTTCCCATCACAAGTATACTCATAGTCCATTAATATTATAAAGGAGAAAAGAAAAAAAGGAAGGAAAAATGGAGAAAAAAAAAGAACAAGAAAAATAATTTTAAAATTTGAGTATAGAAGGAATTGAACCTAGACCTTTGAAGGTTAATTTAAGTTTCATAAACTACTCCAAACAAACTCATTTTATTTTTATAGGGATGGCAAAATTAGATATTTTAAATCTTATACACATAAAAATAAAAAAAATAAAAAATTAAGGAGTGACGACCGCCAACCCGACCACCTCTCTTCCTCTGTCGTAGTTTACAATATGATTTCATTATCTTAAAGGTATTGATGACTTAGCTAAAAGATTTATTAAACCCGTCAAGTTGATTATATGTGACGAGATATTCATTTTGAAATCTACTACATTTGAAGTGAATTATGGTAAAATTTTAAAAATTTGGATGGTTTTTACCTTATAAATATGTAGAAGAGCATCACAAATTCTATAAATGATTGTTATTTTTCTTTTGTCATCAAGCTTCATAGCGCGTTAAGATGAGCGATGTTAGCTTTTAAGAACGACAATCGGGGGCCTTGAGCAACACAAATTGCAGGAAAAGTTGCGTGCAGCAGCGGTGTCCCATGTGAAAATGTGGAGATTGGTGACATTGATCTTTTTTACACCGAAACTGTAAACCCTGCTACATCTAAAATTTCTGGCAAACAAAATCCCCTGATTTTGTAACATCCCTGTTTAAGGAATATCCTAATTTATGCCAAATGGGCCTCTTGTACTGAAAATGGCTTGTATTTATAGAAGGCAACATTTAGGATTCTCTGATATGCCATTGGAGTTGCAGTTTGAAACTGAAATGAATGATTAGGCAGGTTTAGTATCTGTTTGTAACGGATAGAGGATTGTTTTTGTAGTGTTTCATAAATTATGAAGTCTCATCATTGTATTCAATTCATGCAGTGAATATTCAGAATTCCATCACAACTTTTTCTCTTTTTGGTGGTGATTCATTGATATATACGAAAGGGATACAGCCAACATAAAAAACAAATTTGTTAGATAATTTCCAGAATACTGGTTGAAAGCAACAACAAAGGGACAGATCGAGCAGCAACATGGAACAAGGCATACCAAGGATTCTCTTGAAACAAACAGAAGAACATAGAGACAGAACTATTATCACAATTTATGTCCAAATGAAAGCCTCAGTTACCTCCATGGAGGGATCTATGTAAGTAGCTATCATTTGAGTAAATATAGAACCAAAATGCATTGATTACTGTCCTCGAATTCAAGATCAGCTTTTATTTTCTTTTAAAGGACTTGATCTACATTAGTCTTATTTTCTTGAACCAAAATGTACTCAAGTACATTGGGTAATGAATGGTTAAGAAATTGCCAACTAACTTATAGATCCATAATATATAATACCGATAAGCTCTCAACCCACAAAAGAGGTTTGAAGGTGATCTGAATGCAAGATGTAGCCAATTTCATATGAAATCAAAATCCCCCAACTGACCTACTAATGGTCAGACCATTGACTTTACTGTTCCCTACCCAAAATTAACAATTGGGCTTTCTTATCATCTTTATATCGTCACTTCCTTCCCTTCTAGAGCTTTCCTCAATCAATCAATATATTGGAATCTGGCCAAAAAGCAGCACCAAAGATTTTGAGGGAAAGGAGAAGGAATATGGCAAGTTGCACAACTAAGTGCATGGCCTTGATAATGGTGACTGAGCTGCTAATCTTGGGGGGAAGCAGGCAGGTCCTAGGCCAAGAAGTGTGTGGAAATTGGTGGGGTTAAGGGGCATTTTTCGGATACCTGAATTTCATAGAGAAAGATAAGCCAAGAGTTGCAGCATCGGCTGAATGTTACGGGGCTCTAAACTCTATTGGGATGAAATGCACATGCAAGCTCATCACCAAGGAAATTGAGCAAACCATCAGCATGGAAAAGCTGATTTATGTGGCAGGAGCATGTGGCCAACAACTCCCTCAGAGGACCCAATGTGGAAGTATGACTGTCTTTCACTAGCTAAGAATTATTGACTTTCGGATTTGTTTCTTGTGATGTACTCTGCCTAAATTGTACATTTTCTTTTCATTCTTCTGAAAATTCGGTTCTCATAAAACAACGAATAATCTTTTTAAGCAAATTTATACTTGATCCTTAACAACCAGGTCGAGCTATCCAGTTAGGCTGGTTAGAATCGGATTGGGCTTTGATTAAGATTTTAAAATTGGAACTTATTGTTTGAATCAATAAAAAACTTTTGCATTCATTTAAATTGGATTTTAGGGCTTGAGTTGAGAGGCTTAGTGGTTAATTAGACCTCCCAGGTTCAGCCCAATGAAGCCTGTTATGTTTCAAAAACTTCATACGGCAATGGTGTAGATGCCAAGGAGAAGGGACAGTGGTTAAAGAGCAACTCTAAGAAAAGACCAAAGCTTGTTTCACTCGATTGGAGAGTCAGACTGTGTTCGCCCGGCAGTTAAAACAAATATAAGAGCAGCCTCTTTGAGTTTGAAGTTTACGATACCATAATATTGTACTTCGTTAATGGACCACACTAAGCCACTCTGAATTGTAAACAAATTCCCTGCCTACGAGGTAAACCCGTGAGATTATAGTTTACACAAACTGCAACAAGGAATGAAAAAAGGCCGCTCTTCACCACCCTTCTCGGAAACATGAACTCCCGTGAACCATAGTCTCAGACCACAACTTATAGGTGGCAAATGGCAATCTTATTTTATTATGGGGGATGGGGGAATTGGGCAGACAAAGCATGAACTAATTATTAAGTCAAATGATCGGATACGAATAATATCTTACATAATTCCACTTAAGAAAAATAGATTTGTGTTATTAACCATCATGTAAGTTAGAATAAGAAAAAAAAAAAGAACTGACACGTACGCACGTGCACCCATTAGATAATCCTGGTATGGAAGAGAATTTTTTGTTACTAGTAACTGAGTAGCAGAAATGGTAAAGAACAAAGAAGCCATAATTCCGGCACTTGGGCGAACAACTTAATTAATTGGTATAGAATGCTTGGAGGGGAAAGCAAAATGGAATCAGTTTTGAGCAATAGAGGCTATAGCTGTAGGAGAGATTAAGGGCAGAAGCTGCAGGCTCATATTGCATAGTAATAATTCTGAAAAGAATGTCTAGTTTAAAGCATCCTGGTTCAATGATCATTTAAATTTGGACCTCTCATCAATCTTTCATTTCATCAGGCAGAGAGAGAGAGACAGAGAGCATGATAACTAACTGTACATGATTTGTCTTTAGATGAAAAACTAAATGTAAAATTTCCAAGGGAATTTCACCATGACTATGGAGCATATCGGGCAGCTTTCTAATCATTCTAATAGTATGCACTAAAAGATGAACAAAATCCTTTCAATTTCAGTTGATAAAATGAAAGTAAAAACTCAGATACCAGGAAAGTACATGTTTCCCTATTTCACTTCCTACACCTCCAAGCTGATATTGAGAATAGCGGTCGATCTTGCCAGCAAATTACTACGCACCCATTCTCTTCCTTCATTTTATACCCATCACAGTTATAACCCTGCAGCAATCTCCTCGCCTGCAACAGGCCATAGTAACTCAAAGGAACGTTTCCAAAGCTGGCCAAATCAAGCCTTTGGATCCACTTCTCAAGTTTTTCATGTCTCTCCTTCCTCTCAGCTCCTTCACAGGCTATTATGTTCTTTATTTCCTCACCAAACAGCATCTTCTCCACTTTAAGTCTCTCCAAAGATGCTCTTGAGACAGTAGACTCCAAACAATCAAACAATGCTGCATAAGAGTAAAGAGATTCTAATAGCCTCTCCATTAGAGTAGATCCATTATGATTAGAATCTTGTTCTGTTACCACCATGAGTTTAGGTGACAAACCCCACAATGCATTAAGAAAGCTATCTACCTTCACTGAAGAAGTTGAGGACAGCGGTGATGAAGAGGCTGAATCAGGGCTAGGGCTATATCCATTAACCACATCTTTTTCAAGCAACTCTCCTAAAGTGCTCTGGTTCATTTGGAGGGATCTTTGCAAGTGAATTCCATTCAAATTCTTTGATGCTAATGGCGATTTCTTCCGAAGGAGTTCATCGTCAGAAGCCAAAAGGGAGTGCAGTTGGAGAACAGAGCTGATTGCCAGAGCCTCCCCAGTTTTAACACGCAATTTCTCAATGTCAAGATTCTCTAATTTGCTGACAATGGGATTAAACTGAAATGGGATGTCTAATTTCTCAGCTTCTTCAGTCAATCTATAAGCCATTTGATCCAAGACCTCTTTCTGTTGATGAATCCCAGTAATTCTCAAATGGGGTGGCCCTTCTGGCCTTGCACTCAAAGCTTGAATAAGTGCAATCCATTGTGCAGGTTCAGCTGCATTGAGATCAATTATATGAACCATTTTCTCACCTTCCATTGCTTCGATTATGGCTTGGTTGGTAAGAACAAAGGCCACCTTCAAAAACGGGAACATCTCAAAAAACAGTTTCCCAACAAGGACCTCTTCTGAAACCAAAGTTATCCTTGTGGAATTGAGGGCTTTGTGAAGACCAGGCCAGGCTTTGAGGATTCTATCAGCAAGCGCCTCAGTAAAGTATGCAGCCATTCGTTGCATAGTATCACCATCAGGAGAAGCAAGTTGGGATATTTGCTCAAGGGCAATATTAGCATTTTCAAGGCTCCCGGTTGCTACATGATTTGCACAAGTGAGCAATAAATGTATCAAATATAAACCCCTTTCTTCAGATTTTAGCTCTCTAAGCCATGGATATGGTGATCCTAAGTTAGGTGAGAGTGACATCATGGAGAACACTTGGAGAGGTGATGAAGTTACAGACGATGATTCGTCTTGGAACATTGATAACGTTAAAGGAAATGCCCAGAAGTTGTTGGAATCAAGAAGCAAAGCAAGATTATAATTGCCCAAATACTATGAATGCTAAGAAAAGTTCTAAAGAGAAAATATCAAATCCCAGCAATATTCAAAGTTGCATGAACTGGAAGTATAAGAAGACAGTTATTCACAAGATTTGACCGAAACAAAACCAGAATCAAGAGTATTTTAATGCCAAAAGAACCTGAGGATTTAGAAGTCTTAACAAATGCATCAGACCAAATATCCAAAGAGAAAAGGATTAACAGGTCTAACAAATGGAAGGGATAGGATCTAACAAAAAAAGCACACAAC
Organism: Theobroma cacao; assembly: GCF_053813885.1. NCBI lineage: Eukaryota > Viridiplantae > Streptophyta > Magnoliopsida > Malvales > Malvaceae > Theobroma > Theobroma cacao. The sequence continues at coordinate 42,215,469 of NC_142647.1, forward strand.
CCCCAATTGTCTTTCGGAAAAAAATGAAAGATGAATTATTCCAAAAGACAAGTTCATGAAAGTAATAGATATATCATCAATTCGTAACAATTCAAGAAAAAAAAGTGCAACATTTATAGCAGAGAAAGAAGAAAACAAAAGACCGGCTCAGAACAACAGAAAAGGAAGGGTTGAGCCAAATCCTTACTGGGTTTTGCAATTGATCAAGAACCCAGATGAAAGCACATAAAATTTCCCAAGATTTGAACCTTTTCAAGCTCACTTTGAACAAAGCCTTTCCTTTTCTTTCTTTTTTTTTTTTTTTTTTTCTGTGGAGTCTGGTTTATGAATAACAGGACAGTGAAAAATGGGTTCAAAAGCTCAATTAAAAGCTGAGAGTTTTGGAAGGGAGAGGGGAGGGTCTGCTTTGCCCATGGCAACGTCGTCGACAATGCGTGAGGGAAGGTTTTGTCGTCTTATGATTTGTTGTCGTTGCCTCTTTCAGTGGAATATGGAATTTTATGAGAAGTAGAGCCTTTCTTTTTTAACTAGCTCTTCTTTTTTCTCTTAGGCTTTTTGTCTTTACTTTCCTTAGTTTCCCCTCTAATAAATTTTCCTCTCTAAAAACTAGCCAACTTTAATTGCTTTTGTCTTTGCATTAGGTGGATAGGGAATCAGGGGCCGGCCTCTCAAAGCCCCTTTTAATATTCCCAAAGGATAGATAAAGCCAAACATGCCCTAACAAAGACAAACAGTGCCCTCAGTTTTGTTTCCTAGTGGGGTAAGCGTGGAAATTGCAAGAAGGCTCTGCAAAATGCTTCCAAGACTTGGTTTTGTTTTCTTTTCAAACCCAAGGACCATACAATTGGTATTATCTTCTTATATTAAGACAAAGAGACAAGGAAGTTAAGGAAACATCCAAAAGTAGATAGTACATTTATCTCTACTTGTGGAGTCTTAGGTGGGTTTTGTTCAAACTCAATTCCCCACAACCTCCCCTGTGTTTCCGACTTCCCTTTCCTCAATTTTTTACCTTAGCCCAGTCACTAATCCACCCCCATTTTTTTTAATTTTTGATTTTACCAGTAATTTATATAACCAACATTTATTCATTGAATTAATTGTGTTAATTTATTAATTTTTTATATATAAAAATGCACATCTGCCCGTGGAGGTTAAGAATTAATAATTCTATGTTGGATTCTATGAGACCATCCATCCATGTCAAGTTACATCCTAAGTTTTTTCAAATAACATTCTTGTGCATGGCTATAGCACTCACCATTCAATAATCACGTATCATGTACAATAAATAATTTAAATTTTCATGATTTAATTAAAAATGGCATATGTTGACATGGATTAACCATTAATAAAATCATTTCCTGTATTGTTTGTGTTATTATAAAAAGAAAAATTTTGTATTTTAAAAATGTATATTTTGTGAGAAAGATAAACGAAAAGTGTGTGTGTATATATATATATATATATATATATATATATATATTAATTTTATCCATAATCTAACCAATTAACAATATTGTAGTTTAACTAGCTAATTAACCAACCATTATAATCTAACTAACTAATTAGCTAATATTATTGCTAAATTGTGTATTTTGTTACAAAGGTAAATGAGGTGTATATATAACTTATTTTATTCATAATCTAAATCTAACTACCTCACAGTATAATAGTCTAACTAACTAATTGACCAACCATTGTAAGCTAACTCGCTAACTAGCGAATAGTATAGTATTCTATTTGTAACACTAAATATGTATAATTAACTTAACACCTTCTTCAAACTCAAGGTGGTATGGTAGATGTGAACTTGAGTTTGAAAACTTGGTCTTGAAATCAACTAGTGGTTGAATGACAGTCTTAGTGATAGTATGATAATGTTTTCATCCAATCAGAAACCTTTTTATTCTTAAACCAATAAATTGTAGTTGTTTTTTGTCAAAATGGTTGCAGTTGACCTGAATATTTCATGTTTTTTCACCTTACAATCAAAATTAGCATAAATAAAAACCAAAATTGAAATTAGGAATTCAAAATGAGCAAAAACAACAGTCTTACGAAAGTATAGTTGTGGCAAAATATATAATAGAATACATGACAAAATATGTAATAAAACATGTGACAAAACATATAGCAAAATATGTGACAAAACACATGACCAAACACGTGGCAGATGCAAAAGAAAAGTTGACATGGCAAAACATGTGGTTAATGTGGTACGAGAAAAGTGGTTAAATTATGTAATTTAACTAGTGAATTAGATAAAGTAGCATTTGGTACGAGAAAAGTGGAAGTACATTTCCTGTAATGCGTCCAATTAAATTACATTACAGTGTTTGTTTTGCAACAGATCATTGCAATGTTAGATTGTAATGCAATTACATTACAGCAAAGAGATGTAATGTGATTGCAATTCAAAACTAATACAATCACATTACATTGCACTCTGCAATATTATTAAAGAGATTTTTACCATTCAACTTTATTATTTTGTTAAAAATATTTTGTAATATTATAATTAAAATAAAAAAATTAAAATAAAATATATAATATAAGAATCAGAAATTAAAATAAAATATAAGAAATTAAAATTTATATAATATAGGTAAAAGAAATTAAAATAAAATATATAATATAAAAATTATATTAAAGAAATGAAAATAAAATATATAAGATTATAATAAAAAATAAAAATAAAATATATGACATTAAAAATATATCTAAGAGATTATATTATATAAAAATTAACAATAAAAATAAAAGTATATTAAACTTGTATTTTAATAAATAGGGATAATTTTGAAAATTAATATGACATTTCCAACAAAGTACTTATAAACCAAACGCTACAATATTATCTTCCCTACATTTTAATTATTATTTCGCTTGTATATCAAACACTGTAATGTTATTTTCTTTACAATCACATTGCTTACAATCACATTATTTGTAATCACATTACCTGTAATCATTTTGCATTGTAAAATATCAAACGCCACCTAAGAGTTATCAACACTTGGAGCACGTGAAATAAGGATTTTGAACATCCAAAGTGGCTCTAACACCGTGTTACCAAAAGAAAATTCTTGTATTCTAAAATTGTGTATTTTTGTTTCAAAGGTGAAAGAGACATATGTATATATAAAGTTAATCTTATTTATAGTTTAACTCTAACTAATTAATACTATTGTAGTTTGTCTTTTTTTAAAAAAATACTATTGTAGTTTAACTAGCTAAGTAGTCAATAGATGTAATTTAACTAATTAAATTGTATTTGTTACGAATATATGTGTGAATGTTCATTATGTTATGACTTAAGAAGTTCAGACCAAATCAAACAACGTAACAAGCTATACACAAGAAGTATAATCTGATTTGAACTCTTAAATTTGATTATGTATATCTAGATTTGGATATAGATTAAATTGGATTTAAATTAAGATTTAAGGAGTTATTAGCCTATAAACAGGTATCTCACTACATTTGTAAATACACACTTAAATAAGATCTTTCTTATTTTACTAATACTTTTCTCTCACAATTGATTTTCCGTTTATATTTCATAACATGTTATCAATACGATTCTCTAATCTCTCAAGTTTTAGTATTGTTTAGTTTTCATCATCTCCAAGTTTCAAAAGCATTTTAATGGTTTGTCTTTGATTTTTAATTTTAGCAAATCATGTAAATGACTTGATATCTCTTTGATATTTTCATTCTTTGATAATCAGCCTTAATATGAATTTTGTTTTCATATGATATTTATCATTTTTGTCTCTTGATTTATTAAATTAAGTTGAGCATGAAAATATGTATAATTATTTATGATATCTTTGTTCTAATTTTGGAATATTATTTATTAAATATGATTTTTTTTGAAATATGTATAATTATATATGATACCTTTGATATCTAACTATAATTTGCTCAATATATATAAATCTATATTTAATACTATGAGATTTTGCATAAGACATTTTGAATTGAACATATGAAATTGAATTTGTATGATATCTATTTCTATAACAAGTAGAAAATATTATACTTTGGGCAATTTGAAAATACATTTTGTTTTGGATTTCATATCTTTTTATGGTTGAGCAAAATAACAAGCTACTAATAAAAAATCATGAACTTTGTTTATTCCCTAAAATAAATGCAATATAATTTAATAATTATGGTTATGGACGTGGAAGAGGTCACCATAATAATTTCAACCATGGTGGTTACACTAATTACTATTTTGAGAATACATTTACTCATAAGAGATAAATTAATACCTTTATCTAGCAGAAGTGAATGGATAACTTTATCCATAAAAAAATGGATGGATAACTTTACCCATTAGAAGTAGATAGATGCCTTTACCCAATCCACTTCAAGTGGATGGATACTTTTACCCACCAAAAATGGATGAGTAATGAAGAGATATAAGAAAAAGATATAAGTGAACAAAATAAAAAGAATATAGAAAATGTCTGTTATTGTTGTGGCATGAAAGGCCATTGGTCATGTATTTGTTATATATCAAAACATCTTGTTAAACTTTATCAAGCATTACTGGAAGCTCAAAGAAAAAAATATATCAAAACAAATTTTGTTTAAGATGATTTTAACCATGGCCAAGTTAAGTTAACACATTAGGATGTTGTTGATTTTTTGTCTACCTTGAAGAATGAAATTTTTTAAAAGTTTGTTAGTATGTTTTAATATAGCTTTATTATAAATATGTTTTTATATGTTCTCATTATATTTAAATGATATATTCTTATTATGTGTTTTAATAATAAATTATGTATTTAATGTTCTTTTATGTTAACTTGTAAGTTTTTTATTATATACATTTTATTTATTGAAGACAAATATTGATATTTATCTATAGTACAAGATTAATTGAAGGCTCTGAAAGAGCAATATTTTATTACTTGGAGGAACAAAGTTCATAATAAAGGATGTATTATTTTATATTAAGTCTCAAAAAAATTTATTAACTTTTAAAGATATTAGTTTGAATGGATATCATATTGAAACAACAAATGAAAAAGACATTTAATTCCTTTATATTACATCTATTATCTTGAGTAAAAAATGTATATTGAAAAAAAATTATCTGCTTTATCCTCTGGATTGTATTACACAAAAATTAGAATCATTGAAACTCATGCTACAGAAAACTAGAAGTTTACTAATGATTTTAATGTTTGGCATGACCAGTTGGGTCATCCCGGATCAATAATGATATGAAAAATGATTGAAAATTCATGTGGTCATCCATTGAAAAACCATAAGATTTTTCAATTTGATGAATTCTCATGTGTTGCTTGTTCTTAAGGTAGATTAATTATAAAACCATCACCAGTTAAACTTAAGATTAAATTTCTTACATTTTTTAAACGTATTCTGGGTGATATAAGTGGATCCATACATTCACCATGTGGATCATTTAGATATTTTATTATTTTAATCAATGTATCGTTGAGATGGTTACATGTGTGCTTATTATTAACTTGTAATTTGGCATTTGTAAGATTACTCGCCTAATTATTCATTTGCGAGCACATTTTCTTGATTATGCAATCAAAATTATTCATCTTGATGATACTAGTGAATTTATATCTCAAGCCTTTAATGAATAATGCATATTAGTTAGAATAAATGTAAACAACATGTTTCTCATGTTCATACTCAAAATGATCTAGCAAAATCATTTATTAAATACTTCTAACTAATTGCAAGATCATTGCTTATAAAAAACTAAACTCACTATTTTTGCTTAGGGGTAATGCCATTTTGCATATAGCAGCATTTATACATATCATGCCAACGAGTTATCATAAATTCTCTTATCTACAATTAGTTTATGGTTAGAGATCAAATATTTCCTATCTAAGAATTTTTGGATGTGCAATATATGTTTCATTGCTCTATTACAACGCATAAAGATGGGTCCTCTAATGAGGTTAGGAATACATGTTGGATACAAATCTTCATCTATAATTAAATATCTAAAACCATTAATAGGAGATTTATTCATAGTAAGATTTGTCGATTGTTATTTTGATAAAATAGAGTTTTCAACATTAAGGGAAAGAAAATAAGTAATTGGAAAAAGAAATTTCTTAGAATGCATTATCATTATTTAGTTGTAATCCTCGCACAAATTAATGTGAACTTGAAGTTCAAAAAGATAATTCATTTGCAAAATATAGCAAATCAATCGCCAAATGTATTTATTGACCTAAAAAAACGTAAATCTCATATACCAACTGTAAATGCTCCTATTAGAATTTATGTCCCTATAGGTCAAGGCACACTAAAAGCATGGGAAACCAATTGGTTCCAAAGATAAAATCTTTGAAAAAGAAAATGAGCAAATATATAAAATGGTTAGAAATAAGAAATAGAAACTCTAAAAGAGATCCTTGACATAATCAACAAAATTCTAAAAGAAACTTTGGTACCTAAAATCATTAAAAATAAAGAGATCAATAAATTATGTCATAACAGGAAAAGATGGAACTAGAATGAAATAAATATTGTAGACACTAAATTTAAAATAAAAAACAGAGTGAAAAATATAATGAAAAATGAAAAAATGAAAGAATGAAAAAAGGAGAGAGGTACGACTGGCAGGGTGCGGACGCACCCTGCCAGGCACCTCTCTCACCTGCCAGACGCGAATTTTTCGCGTCTGGCAGGGTAGTGGAGCGCCCCCTCCAAAGCCCAGAAGTCGGGTATAAATGGGAGGGGGAGAACCTGCAGCAAATGGGAGAGGGAGAACCTGCAGCAAAAAGAAGGGAGAGCAACCAAGGAGCAGAAAAATAGAGAAAGAGGGAGAGGTGTCCTGCTGCCGGCAAGGAGAGCTGGGCAAAAAAAAATAGAGAAGAAGGGAGAGCAACCAAGGAGCAGAAAAATAGAGAAAGAGGGAGAGGTGTTCTGCTGCCGGCAAGGAGAGCTGGGCAGAAAAAAATAGAGAAGAAGGGAGAGCAACCAAGGAGCAGAAAAATAGAGAAGGAGGGAGAGGCGTTCTGCTGCCGGCACAAGAGGAAGGAAAGCTGGGCAGAAAAATAGAGAAAGAGGGAGAGGTGTTCTGCTGCCGGCAAGGAGAGCTGGGCAGAAAAAAATAGAGAAGGAGGGAGAGGCGTTCTGCTGCCGGCAAGGAGAGCTGGGCAGAAACTAAGTAAAAAAAGAGAGAGTATCCCATGGAAGGTTGTGCAAAGCTGAACAGTGTGTCTAGCAACAGCCTTGGTCAGCTTAGTTGTGTCGAGGCTCATTCGACTTAATCAGGTAAGGAAAATTTAATTTCTTTGCATAATGGATTTGTGATTATTTAATTGTTTGGGTATCATGGTTTGATTCGTTTAAGTTCAACTCGCAGCATTTAATCTAAGCTTCATAACTTGATGCTAAAAGGTTGATTCGGAAATATTTTTTTTTTACAAAGTCTTAAAAGGAAATTTTCTAGAGAATGTCTTTAAGATTAAGATTAAATTACTTTATCACAATGCTCTAAAAATTTTAGATATGATGTGCGAGTTTAAAGAGATAATCTAGTTAGAGGATTATAAATATGTATAAATAAGAATATAAATAGAGGCAATGAGAAATATTTATGTACGCTAAAATATATACATATACATACGTATATATATATATATATACATAAATATGTAGTGAATAAAAATAATATTATATCAAGTATGAAAATAATTATAATAGGGTAGGTAAGAGAACCAACCTTAGAGAATTAACTCCCAAGAAAAAATATCATGACATTAAGGACAAGCAAACAATGCCGATGATGGTGTAGACACTAGATTAAAAATACAATGAACAAAAAAATGATGGAAAGAAAGGGAGAGAGGTACGACTGGCAGGGTGCGGACGCACCCTGCCAGGCACCTCTCTCACCTGCCAGACGCGAAAAATTCGCTTCTGGCAGGTTAGTGGAACTTGCCCCTGGGTGCCCAGGGACAAGGCAGTAGTGGAGCGCCCCCTCCAAAACCCAGAAATCGGGTATAAATGGGAGGGGGAGAACCTGCAGCAAAAGGCAGGCAGCTTTCAAAACAATGGAGAGCAACCAAGGAGCAGAAAAATAGAAGAGGAAGGAGAGCTAGGCAGAAAAATAGAGAAGAGAGGGAGAGGTGTTCTGCTGCCGGCGCAAGAAGAAGGAGCATCGAACGGAGGAAGAGAGAGAGGAGCGGCGGCTGGCGCGGCACCAGAGAGAAAGGGAGCAACAGCAGCGAAGATCTGGCGCGAGGGGAAGGAGCACCGAACGGAGGAAGAGAGAGTGGAGCGGCGGCTGGCGCGGCACCAGAGAGGGAGGAGCGACGGCTGGCGCGGCACCAGAGAGGGAGGAGCGACGGCTGGCGCGGCACCAGATCTGCAAGTGACGCAGTGCCGGCGACAGTGAAAAATAGAGAAGGAGAAAGGGAGAAGAATGGTGCGTGAAGAAAGAGGGAGGGTCCAAAGATTTAAAATGGCACCGTTTTGACTCACCCCAAGACCCCTTTTGATTACAAAACGACACTGTTTCGGTGTTGGAGGGTGTGGCTATTCATAACAAGGTAAATTTTTCATTTTTATTATAGATATATTGGCTTGATTTTGTGGTGCTAAGTTTGACTTAAAATATATATATGTATATATAAAATAAAAAAAAGGAAGCTAATTGGTTTCGTTAGAATATTAATTTAGCTAAAAAACATATAATATTTAGCGGATTGTTTGTTTTAAAATATATATATATAAATATGGGAAAAGATGAAATGTGGAACATATTTATGAGATTCATAGTCATGAAAATTTATATAGAGATAATAAGAGTGAAAATAAATTAGGGAGAACTAGAATTAAAATATGATGAAACAAAAATGTGGAAAAATCAAATTAGGTAAAAAGGTAGTTCTATATAAACGGAGAAAGAACAAAATAGAAGGAGATAAAGAACTATTTAATATAGATAAAGAATCATTTAACTTAGTGCCGATGATGGGATAATCGATCGGGATGCGAGAAGTCGCAATCCCGGGCCGATATTCCTTAGGTTCAGAATCCGAATCAAGGCTCCACCAGTACGATGGGAGGGCCTCGATTTCAAGGTTCCGAAATTCTCAATAAATGAAAAGTTTGACTATATCAAAAAAATTACTTGATAAAAATAATAAATAAATAATTAAAAATAAATAAATAATAAATAATAATAATTCAAACATATAATAAATAATAAATTTGAAAATATAATATACATGACATTAAATAAATGAAAATAAATAAATATATAATAGTAAAAAAGGAACTAATTTAAAATTAAATATTGAGCATTAAGTGGCATAAACTATAAGAAATGTAAAGATAAAAAAAAAAAAATAATAATAATAATAAATATATATATATAAAATAAGATCTTAAGCATTAGGTTTGAATAAAAATCGCTTATGAAAAATATAATAATAATAAAAATATAAAAATACATAAAAATAGTACGATAAAAAAATTATATAATTTTTACTCACTAAAATAACATAGAATTATAAACAATTTGTCTAACTATAAGTGAAAAACAAAGAACTTAGAACAAAAAATGTAAAGTATAAAAATAATAATAATAATAATAATTAGAAATAATAATAGGAAATATGATAATAAAATAAAAATAATTAATAACAACAAAAAATATAGATAATTGCATTAGCATAGCATATACGTATTGCATCATACATATCATTGCACATAAATATTTCTGTTTTCGAGTCTAAGCCCCGATGATGGGATCTTTCGGGGATCCTGCGAAGGCGGGTATTTCTCGAAAAGTTCCTTAGGTGAAAAGATGTCCTCGGGTCCCACCAGTATGATGGGAGGGCTCGAGAATCATCTTTAATAAAAGGCTTTTGCCCGAATTAGGTTCATTATGCACAAAAATATTATTTTAAAAAGAAAACGTACGATGACCCCGATGACGGGAATTATTCGTCGAATTTGCGAAGGCGAGTTCCTCGGATAATTCCTTAGGTGAGAGAATATCCCGAGTCCCACCAGCATGATGGGCGGATTCGGAAAATATCCTCGATAAAAGGTTATTTGTCCGGTATTTTTATCTCACGCCATGCATTTCATCTCACCACCCATTTGCATTCCATTTTAGGTTAAATAGGAGATAAAATAAAAAATAATAATTAAGGAAATCTAGTGAAATTAAAAATTAAAGCCCAATAGGATAATCTAAAAATGGTACCGTTCATGGAACGGGCGTCCGAGGGGTGCTAATCCTTCCCCGGGCGTAACCGTACTCCCGAACCTAGATCCAGAAAATTGTAGACCGGTTTAAGGTTCTTTTCGGTGGGCTTAAAATTAATTTAAGTTTGCATCGATTAGAATCGAGTCAATAGGTGGCCAATCACACCTAGTAAAAGAAAAAGATTGGTGGCGACTCCTAGTTGAATTTTTTAGTGAGTTTTCACAGGTCACGTCTAGCGATCGGGTTCCCGGACCCGCACGTTACGACAGCTGGCGACTCCACTGGGAACTAGAGAGTCGAGCCATAAAAAAATAATAATAATAGGTTATCCAAGGCTTTAAATAATTCACTGTTTTCTTAATATTAATGATTTGTACTGCATACTTTGTTTGGTACATTAGTTTATTTCGCATTTATTACTTTATTACTTCTAATACTTGTGGGGATTTAAGGTGGAGGGATGTGAGATTGTTACTTTGAACTCATGATTTCCTTCACACACACAGCACGTTCTACCTTCATGCATAAACCCTCCACCCGGGTTATGTCCTTTTTAGGAGGGAGTTTAGTAGCTACGCTCTCGTGAGGTGATAACCTCCGCACGGGCTAGTGAAGACTCCCACTCAAATCGAACCTAGTCCGTTTGAAGCCTGTAATGGGTGAGGACCGGGGTGCCTTACTAGTCCGCGTGGACGACAGTGAGGAACGATTTGGGAACCTTAGCTCTGTTTATAAACCCCGCTCAGCATATAGAGTACCGAGAGCAGCTTAACCTTAGAAAGAGCCATACCCGTGAGAACATACCTTATAAATAGGTACACATGAAGGAATTTCTTCCACTCCCTCCATTTTAAATTATGCCCCGAGATAATAAAGTATCGTGGAGTAGACAATAATACCCATGATATTGCTTGTTATTCTCTTATTATTTTTAACACCACATTATTTCTTTTTACCATACTAACTTAAGTTTATTTTGCTTGTCATGCGCATGTTACATGTTCATTTGCATACATCGTAATTGCATATAGGAGGAATATTGGCTACACAACATTCAACCTAAGAGATCCCAGTTATATCCATGGCATCGTCATCAGCCGGCCCGCTCAACATATACAGAAATGACTATGAGATAGAGTTACAGATGAGGCAGACTCAACAGGAAAAAGGAGACTGTTTGACCCAAGGACATATCTCAAATTTACCCGAGAGAGTTCACTTGGATCTTCAGCAGAATGACCTCACAGAGATGGTAGGAATTTGGGAACAATGGAGACGTGCTCACCGAGACGATTTTCAGAACAAGTATGGACACATTGCATGGCTCCTATATGTACCAGTCGATGACCAGATGCTCCGAGCCATTGTCCAGTTTTGGGATCCCTCATATCGTTGCTTTGTCTTTAACAAGGTGGACATGACCCCTACCATAGAAGAATACTCCTCTCTGCTCCGGATAGACCATATGCAGCCTGACAAGATCTATTGGAGGGCCCAGAAGACGGGACACCGACGAAAGTTGGCCAAGTTATTAGGAATGACTACGGTGGAAGTGGATCAGCATTTGAAGAAGAAAGGAGACACAGAATGCCTTCCGTGGAGTTTCTTGAACGGATATATTAAAAAACACATGGAGGATGAACAAAGTCTCTTGGCTTTTGCGATGGCGATTTACGGCTTAGTGGTCTTCCCAAAGGTTCTAGGTCATGTGGAGGTGTCAGTCATAGACTTCTTTGATCAGGTGACAAGGAGCATCAACCCGGCCCCGTCCATCTTAGCTGAAACCTTCAGATCCTTGAATTTCTGTCGACGCAAAGGTGAGGGACGGTTCATCGGATGTGCTCAACTCCTAACCATATGGATCAAAAGCCATTTCGAATGCAAAGAGAGCAAATTTCGAAAGCTTTATCTGTCTGCGAGTTGTCCTATCCTTGAGTTCTGCGAAAGTGAATGGCCTGACTACAAAAGGAAAGAAGAGTGGGTCACAAGGCTCCGGAGGTTAATGAGCATTGAAGTGACTTGGAGAGCTCCATGGATGCCACGAATGCAAGTAATGTATAAATGTGGGGACAAGCCGTGGGTACCACTGATGGGACCTTGGGGAGCCATCAGCTATGCCCCAATAATGGTGCGGAGACAGTTCGGATCTGAGCAATTCGTGCCCATGACTCACCAGCTCGACCAGTTAGAGTTTACATATGGAGAGCCAGAAACGCTAAAGAGAATTGAGGAAATTGCTCAAGACTGGAAGAAAACTTGCCGAGTAGATCAGGGAAGGGTTACTGATGAAGTCACCACAGGATATCATACTTGGCATGACCAAAGGGTGAAAAATGTCATACATCCCCCGAAGAACCCATCCAAACATCCCGTAAACCCAGAACCTCAAGACGTCCTGTTGGAGAGTGAGTTAACGAGGAAAAGACTTGAAAAGGAGATGATGAATATGAAGCGTAGGCGTGAGGATGAGCTAGAAGAAGTGAAGAAAGAAACTGCAAGAAAGGTACGGGTGGCTTTGAAAGAGCGGGATGAGTGGCAAAGCAAGTTTGAGGAAGCGAGTGTGGCAAATTCTTCTCTGTTAGCCCGAATACAAGAACTCCAAAGTGCCAACAACGCTTTGCAGCACGAGGTACAAAGGAAAGAACAAACCATCCAAGAGTTGAAAAATGACTGCGACATGTTGGAAACTGCCATGGAGGGCTATAAGGCACAGTATGAAGCAGTAAGGCAAGAATATTTCCAAATGAGGGAAAGAAACAATTCATGCGCACAAAGCCTTCAAAGGAAAGAAGCTGAAATGCAATGGATACTGAGGCAGATGAGAGAAGTGGCATTTAGAGCTCGAGTAATGGCAGACAAGACTGAAGAACTCAGGCGGGAGATCCTTCCCAAGGATGAATTGAGTGAGCGGTTGATCAGTCACCTCAAGATGGTTAGGGACCAATATGACAAAGTCGGTTTTTCTTTTTGATAGTTATGAATGGTTTTAGACAATGATGTAATTGGATATTTAAGTCTTATGGATGCGGATTTTCTTATGGTAAATGTTGGATGGCCAATATTTTTTCTATTCAAATACATTTCATTTGCATCATAATGCATGATTCAGACAAAAATAATAAATAATAATGCACTCAATATAAAATTCTAACTTATTCCTTGAACTAATAGAACAAAATTCCAGAAAAACAAATTCTCCACAGATACAATACAAGAGCCCGTTCTAAGATCATGGGGGACGAGCATTCAGAGAGGATGGATAAGATTGAGAAGAAGCAAGAAGAAATCATGGGTCAGTTATCAAAAATTTTGGAGTTAATATCTACAGATAAAGGAAAGAAAGTGGCGGGGAGTTTTGGTACACCAGAAGCCGTTCAACAGACAGAAACCAATACAGACCCCGTGTATCCACCAGGATTTACACCTCCACCTGCAAGGAATGCTTCTATTCCCATGCCATCCATGGGTCAATATCCATTTTTTGGGATGCCAATAGGACCACCACCGACTTATGCTCAACAAAGGCCAATTGGAGGGGCAAGTCCTTCAGATCCCATCTCTGTGCCTGATTTGGATGATCCAAAGGAACAAGAGAAGCTCAAATGTGGATCCGTTGAATCGAAAGATAATCCCGATACTCATCAAAAATTTGACCTTTTTGAGGAAAGACTGCGCATGGTAGAAGGAATGGGAATGTATTGTTCTATGGATGCAATTGAGCTTTGTCTGGTTCCAGATGTGGTTATACCCCCAAAGTTCAAAGTTCCAGACTTTGAGAAGTATGATGGAACCAAGTGTCCGGTCACACATATCACCATGTATTGTAGAAGAATGGCCGCATATGCTCATGATGACAAACTCTTGATACATTGCTTCCAAGATAGCCTTACTGGTGCTGCAGCAAAATGGTACGTCCAACTGGACCGCAATCGAATCCACACGTGGAAAGACCTTGCTCGGGCGTTTGTAGCTCAGTATAAGCACGTTACAGATATGGCTCCAGATCGCCTTTCTTTACAAAACATGGAGAAGAAAACCACTGAAAGCTTCAAAGAATACGCTCAAAGATGGAGGAATGTGGCCTCTCAAGTTCAGCCACCATTGACTGAGAAAGAAACCACTGTAATGTTTGTTAACACCTTGCGAGCCCCTTACTATGAACGATTGGTTGGTAGTGCCACCAAGAACTTTGCTGATATGGTGATTTCGGGAGAAATGATAGAAACTGCCATTAAGCAAGGGAAGATAGAAGGAGGTGATATGGCAAACACAAGGAAAGGGGGAACTTTCAAGAGGAAAGAAGGAGAAGCCCAAGCCATTACTTCAGGACAACACCAAGGAGGAACATACAACCCTTACCAGCCATACCTACCATACCCCTATTACCCAGCTGTGCACAACACTTCACAAAGCCCATACCCATACCCGCCTATGCCAAATGCCTTCCCTAACCCGTACCCATATAATCCCATCCAACGGACACCTTACCCGCCTGCTTCCACACCTGTTACAGCTTCAACCACACAACAAACAACACCTTCAAACAACCATACTACCGGTGAATCAAGAGGATGGCGAAACAAGCAAGAGAAAGTGCAGTTTGACCCTATCCCAATCCCTTATGCTGAACTCTTCACTCAGTTGGTTGCAAACCATCTAGTAGCTCCCTTATACATAGAGCCATTAAAACCTCCGTTCCCAAGATGGTATGACACGTCCGCCCATTGTGATTACCATTACGGAATCGAAGGTCACTCGATTGAGAATTGCACGGCATTTAAGCATAAGGTGCAAGGGTTGATCAAGGCAGGAATCCTGAACTTTGAAAAAAAGCCAGAACAGAATGTTAACAACAACCCACTGCCAAATCATGCTGGGGCGGGGGTAAATGCAATCGAAAGGGAGGTGTATGTTAAAAGGAACATTCGGGAAGTGGAAACCTCCATGGAGAAAGTATTTGAAGCCTTGGTAAAGGCCGATATGCTCGAGGTGTGGCCTGAATGTCCTAATGTGAATGACTCACGAGATATCCAAAGACTATGTTGCTTGTACCACAAAGGATGTGTGGGACATTCAATCCAGGGTTGTAGTTCTTTCCGGAAGGAAGTGCAAAGAATGATGGACGAATCAAAGATCGAGTTCTATACGGAAGCTTCAGAGTCAGCAGTAAACATGATATCCAAGGAGTCTACTCACCCAATGAAGATAAAACCTTTGACCATTTTCTACGAACCAGAAGGAGAGCTTGTGGAGGACAAAAACCATGCCAAGATGGTCATCGAAGTCCCTAAACCCTTCCTCTACAAAGACAACAAAGCTGTCCCATGGAACTACAACTGCAATGTACAAGTTTCGGAAGCGAAGAAATGGATAGCTGAATCTCAAGATGATGCTGCCAATATAACTGGTGTTGGAGGGATTACCCGCAGCGGGCGTTGCTATTCACCGGAAGCATTCGAGAATCTCAAGAATGAGAAGGGAAAGGAAAAAGAGCAAAGTCCTAGAGGAGAAGAGGTACAACCTCCGGAATCGACAGATGGTTCGAAAAGATCGGTGACAGAAAAAGAAGCTGCCGAGTTCCTCAAGTTCATCAAACATAGTGAGTACAATGTAATCGAGCAATTGAACCGGATGCCCGCTCGTATTTCACTACTATCTTTGCTCCTCAGCTCAGAAGCACATAGGAACTCTCTGATGAAGATTCTGAACCAAGCATATGTGGATCATGATATCTCGGTTGAAAATTTGGACTACATTGTTGGGAACATTTCGGTGGGTAACATAATATCCTTTAGCGATGAAGAAATCCCTTCTGGAGGTAGAGAAAATTACAAAGCCTTGCACATCACTACCAAGTGTAAAGGTTGTACCGTCGCAAAGGTACTGCTTGACAACGGATCGTCCTTAAATGTGATGCCCATGAGGACCTTGGCCCGTTTACCCATCAACATGTCCTACATGCGAAAGAGTCAGATGATCGTAAGAGCTTTCGATGGAACAAGGAGAGAAGTAGTAGGGGACATTGAGATACCAGTAGAAATTGGCCCATGTACCTTTACCATTGAATTCCAGGTTATGGATATTGCTCCTTCATACAATTATTTGTTGGGAAGACCTTGGATACACATGGCTGGGGCCATACCTTCATCTCTTCATCAGAAGGTCAAGTTCATCGTGGAAGGGAAGATTGTCTGTGTTAACGGGGAAGAGGACTTACTCATAAGCAAGCCAGCAGATACGCCTTACGTGGAAGCAGCGGAAGAAGTGCCTGAATGTTCCTTTCGATCCTTCGAGTTTGTTAACACCACGTATGTGGGAGAAGGAACCACACCGCCTATTCCGAGGCTTTCCAAAACCACCAAGATGATTATCAGTCAGATATTAGGAAAAGGATACCGAGCGGGGGCAGGATTGGGAAAAGAACTGCAAGGTATTAGAAGTCCCATACGCACTACCAAAAATGAAGAAAGGTTTGGCCTGGGGTACAAGCCAACTAAGAAGGAAAGAGAAGAAATGATAGCCGAAAGAAGAAAAGAAAGGTTGGCTCGCTTTAAGGGGCATGAGTTGGAAATCCGAGGAATGACATATCCTCATCTTTACAAGACATTCCGATCTGGAGGTTGCATCTTTCCTGAATCACTCACCGTTGAGAACCAAGAATCAGTGTCAGCTCTAGGAGGGACTTTTTCTGATTTGTCAATATGTGCAACGGAGGAAGGTGAAGAACAGCCAAGAAATGCGGATGAGATTCCTACTACATACCTTGGGCCACCAAATCTAAAGCTGAGCAACTGGACCACCATGAGTTTACCAGTCACTTGTGATTCAATTTCAAAGTAATGCAAACTAAACATCCATGCTTATGCCCAAAAGCATTGGAATTTTATGTATCGGGCTTTTTATCATTTATCATTTTAATAAATTGACATGCGTAGTGCATTTCTCATATCTCCTCTCATAATTAATCATTTCCATTAGTGTCGTTTCATCCTTTTATTTTAACTATTTACCTATACAATAGTTTTACATATTTCAATTCCCTTTACCTTCCAGGATTCCAAATAATGAATGCAAAGATGATAATGACAGTGGTTTTGAAGTTGATTTTGAAAAAGGTACAAGTGTCAGTGAACTTGACAGTACAGAAAACGTGGAGGATTATGATTTAACTCCGGACTTGTTAAGGCTAGTAGAACAGGAGGGGAGACAAATTGTCCCACATCAAGAGATACTTGAAACAATTAATTTGGGAGATGAAGAAAATAAGAAAGAAGTTAGAATTGGTGTGACGTTGGTGTCAATGGAAAAAGAAAAACTAATAAAGCTACTTCATGAATATGTAGATGTGTTTGCATGGTCTTATCAAGATATGCCAGGACTCAACACAGACATTGTAGCCCATAAACTGCCTTTGAAACCTGAATGCAAACCGATTAAGCAAAAGTTGAGAAGAATGAAACCCGAAATGTTGTTGAAAATTAAAGAAGAAGTGAAAAAGCAGTTCGATGCAGGATTCTTGGAAGTAGCTAAGTACCCTGAATGGGTTGCAAATATTGTCCCAGTTCCTAAGAAAGACGGGAAGGTGAGAATGTGTGTGGATTATCGAGACTTGAATAGAGCTAGCCCAAAAGATAATTTTCCTCTTCCCCACATTGACACCCTTGTTGACAATACTGCCCGCCACTCCATGTTTTCCTTTATGGATGGCTTTTCAGGGTATAACCAAATTAAGATGGCACCAGAGGATAGAGAGAAAACTACCTTCATAACTATGTGGGGGACCTTTTGTTATAAGGTAATGCCATTTGGTTTGAAGAATGCCGGGGCAACTTATCAGCGAGCTATGGTGACTCTCTTCCATGATATGATGCACAAAGAGGTTGAGGTGTATGTGGATGATATGATTGTAAAAGCTCGCAAAACAGAGGACCATGCGACTAATCTTGAAAGATTATTTAAGAGGTTACGGAAGTTCCAGCTCAGATTAAATCCGGCAAAGTGCACTTTTGGAGTCACTTCAGGAAAGCTACTGGGTTTCATCGTCAGTGAAAGAGGAATAGAAGTTGACCCAGATAAGATTCAAGCAATCCGTGATTTGCCCCCTCCCAAGACGCAAAAAGAAGTTAGAGGATTTTTGGGGAGATTAAATTATATAGCCCGGTTCATATCACAACTCACACTCAAATGTGACCCGATCTTCAAACTCCTTCGCAAACACAATCCGGGGGCGTGGAATGAGGAGTGCCAAGTTGCTTTTAACAAAGTTAAAGAATATTTGTTGAGTCCACCAGTATTGGCACCACCTGTGGTCGGGAGACCCCTCCTCTTATACTTAACGGTAAATGAAGGATCCATGGGATGTGTGTTAGGGCAACATGATGAAACTGGTAAGAAAGAAAGGGCAGTTTACTACTTGAGCAAGAAGTTCACTGAATACGAGTCCAAGTATTCCTCGTTGGAAAAGATGTGTTGTGCTTTAGCATGGACGGCGCATCGACTCAGGCAGTACATGCTATATCATACCACTTGGCTCATTGCAAAGTTAGACCCAATTAAATACATCTTCGAGAAACCTTCCTTATCAGGTAGAGTGGCAAGATGGCAAGTGTTATTGTCTGAATATGATATTGTATATGTGTCCCAGAAAGCTATCAAAGGAAGTGCAATCGCAGATTTTCTTGCAGAAAGGGTGGAAGAGGATTATGAACCAATGGAGTTTGAGTTTCCAGATGAGGACTTGATGTCAATATGTCAAACAAGTGGGGAGGAATCAGAGAAAGAGAAGTGGAAGATGTTTTTCGACGGAGCTTCGAATGCCTTGGGGCATGGCATAGGGGTCGTGTTAGTATCACCAGAAGGAGATTATTATCCCGTTATAGCTAAACTCAACTTCTATTGCACCAATAATGTAGCTGAATATGAAGCTTGTGTCATGGGCATTCAAGCAGCAATCGAGAGGAAAATTCACATTTTGGAAGTGTATGGGGACTCTGCTTTGGTTATTTATCAATTGCGAGGAGAATGGGAGACACGTGACTCAAAGTTAGTTCGGTATCACAAGTATGTATCAAAGCTGATTGAAAATTTTGATGAAATTTGCTTCAATCATTTGCCCCGAGAGGAGAACCAAATGGCTGATGCATTAGCCACACTGGCGGCAATGTTCAAAGTTGGTACCAATGTCAAGATCCAACCCATCATGATTAATCTTCGAGAGTGTCCCGCGCACTGCTCTAGTGTAGAAGAAGAAATAGACGGGAAACCGTGGTATCATGATATTGTGCACTATCTCAAATTTCAGCAGTACCCGGATCAAAGCTCAGAAAATGATAAGAAAACCATTAGAAGGTTGGCAATGAATTTCTTCTTGGATGGGAACATCCTATACAAGAGAAGTAGGGATCAAACACTATTGAGATGCGTGGATTCAGCCGAAGCTCGGAGAATAGTCGAAGAAGTTCACGAAGGAGTTTGTGGAGCACATGCAAGTGGACATAAGTTGGCAAGACAGGTCATGAGGGCGGGGTATTACTGGCTCACGTTGGAAAGGGATTGTATAGACTTCGCTCGAAAGTGTCACAAGTGTCAGATATATGCGGACAGAATCCACACCCCTGCTAATTCACTGCATGTATTGACATCACCATGGCCATTCTCAATGTGGGGCATGGATGTGATTGGGTTGATAACTCCGAAGGCATCAAATGGGCATCGATTTATTCTGGTGGCAATTGACTACTTCACTAAGTGGGTAGAAGCATCATCTTATGCCAATGTGACCCAGAAAGCGGTATGTAAATTCGTCCAAAAAGAAATAATATGCCGCTATGGTCTCCCAAAAAGGATCATCACGGATAACGCTAGTAACCTCAATGGTTCGATGATGAAAGAGGTTTGTGCCAAGTTCAAGATCAAGCATCACAATTCAACACCTTATCGCCCAAAGATGAATGGAGCAGTGGAAGCAGCCAACAAGAACATCAAAAGGATAATTGAAAAGATGACAGATATATACAAAGATTGGCATGAGAAGTTACCTTTTGCTTTGCATGCTTATCGCACAATAGTCCGAACTTCCACGGGAGCTACACCGTTCTCTTTGGTGTATGGGATGGAAGCAGTTTTGCCAATTGAAGTGGAAATTCCTTCCCTTCGGGTCCTCAAAGAAGTACAGTTGGAAGAAGCCGAATGGGTTAATGCTCGTTATGAGCAATTGAATCTCATAGAAGAAAAAAGGTTGACAGCACTTTGCCATGGGCAGTTATATCAAAAGAGAATGATGAGGGCATATGACAAGAAGGCACACTCTCGACAGTTCCGAGAAGGAGAATTAGTATTGAAAAGAATTCTCCCGAACCAGCATGATCTTCGCGGGAAATGGACACCAAATTGGGAAGGACCATTCGTCGTGAAGAAAGCTTTTTCAGGAGGAGCACTAATTTTGGCGGAGATGGACGGAAGGGAGTTTTCCAACCCGGTAAATGCCGATGCTGTCAAGAAATATTTTGCATAAAAAAAAATAATAATAATAAAAAAAAAAAAAAAAAGAGAAAGAAAATTTTCAAGTTGAAAACCTGAAAAGGCAGCTTGAATTTGGGAGATGTGTTTAGGGCGAAAACCTGAAAGGGCGGTCTAGACACGGAAAGGTCCAAATACTACAAAAGCTTAACACAGAAAGGGTGAAGCTCATGATCCGAGATGTTCATACAAAAGGCAAGGGAGCTGACAAATGTGCCTATTTCGGGATAAAATTTTGAGACTACTGTTAATATCTATCGAAACAGTCATTAAGAAAGGACTATATCCCATTTGTATTAATCAATTTTCCCTTGTTCCTTGTCATTATACTTGATTGTAGAAACTTCACTTTTTTCTAATGAAAAATAGCCTTTCACTCCCAACAATGCCCTCATTTCCATTCTGCCAAAAGAGGAGATATGAGTACATTGCATTGCATTTGCCATAAAATTAGAATGATACTTAATAAAGAGCATGATAAAGTAAGAAATGTTTGCAATATGTGGAAAAAAAGATCATAATTGACAGGGAATGAAATGGAGTCTAGGAAGGGAAAGAAAGGAATGGAATTAGCAATAGAATGGAACACAGTTAAAATGTGAAGAGTGATTGGAACATGCATATGATAGAAAAAGAAAACAGTTATGAGCAATGAATTGAGGAAGACGAGAGATCAGAAATGTGATCAATTCATCCCCCATTGATCAAAGAAAAGGCTCTAAAAACACTAAAAAAGGGAAACTAATGAAGATGAATTGACATGTTCAAAATTTTAAAACAATTGAAAAATAGGGAAATTTATCTCTAAAATCATAGGAATTTCAGATGAGGAATTGGTTATTTTTCACCATTTCGGAAAAATGAAAAAGTTTCGTTGCCTCAGTTTTGAGGAGTTCATATTAAGGTTTCAGTGCCTCAGTTTTGAGGAGTTCATATAAAAGTTTCGTTGCCTCAGTTTTGAGGAGTTCATATTAAGGTTTCAGTGCCTCAGTTTTGAGGAGTTCATATAAAAGTTTCGTTGCCTCAGTTTTGAGGAGTTCATATTAAGGTTTCAGTGCCTCAGTTTGGAGAGGTTCATTTTAAAAGTTTCGTTGCCTCATTTTTGGGGAGTTCATTTTTAAAGTTTCGTTGCCTCAGCTTTGAGGAGCTCACTTTTAAAAATTTTCATTGCCTCAGTTTTGAGGAGTTCATCTTAAAAGTCTTGTGACCTCAGTTTTAAGGAATTTATAAAAAAAATATATATATATATGAATATAAATATAATAATGATAATAATAAATATATATATAATAAAATTTGATAAGAGAATTAAAGAATTTAGTCAAATACAGTGTCTACGTCTTTGCACTATTTCGAATTTTCGAAAAGCTCAAAGAGGGGCAGCTGTAGACACTAGATTAAAAATACAATGAACAAAAAAATGATGGAAAGAAAGGGAGAGAGGTACGACTGGCAGGGTGCGGACGCACCCTGCCAGGCACCTCTCTCACCTGCCAGACGCGAAAAATTCGCTTCTGGCAGGTTAGTGGAACTTGCCCCTGGGTGCCCAGGGACAAGGCAGTAGTGGAGCGCCCCCTCCAAAACCCAGAAATCGGGTATAAATGGGAGGGGGAGAACCTGCAGCAAAAGGCAGGCAGCTTTCAAAACAATGGAGAGCAACCAAGGAGCAGAAAAATAGAAGAGGAAGGAGAGCTAGGCAGAAAAATAGAGAAGAGAGGGAGAGGTGTTCTGCTGCCGGCGCAAGAAGAAGGAGCATCGAACGGAGGAAGAGAGAGAGGAGCGGCGGCTGGCGCGGCACCAGAGAGAAAGGGAGCAGCAGCAGCGAAGATCTGGCGCGAGGGGAAGGAGCACCGAACGGAGGAAGAGAGAGTGGAGCGGCGGCTGGCGCGGCACCAGAGAGGGAGGAGCGACGGCTGGCGCGGCACCAGATCTGCAAGTGACGCAGTGCCGGCGACAGTGAAAAATAGAGAAGGAGAAAGGGAGAAGAATGGTGCGTGAAGAAAGAGGGAGGGTCCAAAGATTTAAAATGGCACCGTTTTGACTCACCCCAAGACCCCTTTTGATTACAAAACGACACTGTTTCGGTGTTGGAGGGTGTGGCTATTCATAACAAGGTAAATTTTTCATTTTTATTATAGATATATTGGCTTGATTTTGTGGTGCTAAGTTTGACTTAAAATATATATATGTATATATAAAATAAAAAAAAGGAAGCTAATTGGTTTCGTTAGAATATTAATTTAGCTAAAAAACATATAATATTTAGCGGATTGTTTGTTTTAAAATATATATATATAAATATGGGAAAAGATGAAATGTGGAACATATTTATGAGATTCATAGTCATGAAAATTTATATAGAGATAATAAGAGTGAAAATAAATTAGGGAGAACTAGAATTAAAATATGATGAAACAAAAATGTGGAAAAATCAAATTAGGTAAAAAGGTAGTTCTATATAAACGGAGAAAGAACAAAATAGAAGGAGATAAAGAACTATTTAATATAGATAAAGAATCATTTAACTTAGTGCCGATGATGGGATAATCGATCGGGATGCGAGAAGTCGCAATCCCGGGCCGATATTCCTTAGGTTCAGAATCCGAATCAAGGCTCCACCAGTACGATGGGAGGGCCTCGATTTCAAGGTTCCGAAATTCTCAATAAATGAAAAGTTTGACTATATCAAAAAAATTACTTGATAAAAATAATAAATAAATAATTAAAAATAAATAAATAATAAATAATAATAATTCAAACATATAATAAATAATAAATTTGAAAATATAATATACATGACATTAAATAAATGAAAATAAATAAATATATAATAGTAAAAAAGGAACTAATTTAAAATTAAATATTGAGCATTAAGTGGCATAAACTATAAGAAATGTAAAGATAAAAAAAAAATAATAATAATAATAATAAATATATATATATAAAATAAGATCTTAAGCATTAGGTTTGAATAAAAATCGCTTATGAAAAATATAATAATAATAAAAATATAAAAATACATAAAAATAGTACGATAAAAAAAATATATAATTTTTACTCACTAAAATAACATAGAATTATAAACAATTTGTCTAACTATAAGTGAAAAACAAAGAACTTAGAACAAAAAATGTAAAGTATAAAAATAATAATAATAATAATAATTAGAAATAATAATAGGAAATATGATAATAAAATAAAAATAATTAATAACAACAAAAAATATAGATAATTGCATTAGCATAGCATATACGTATTGCATCATACATATCATTGCACATAAATATTTCTGTTTTCGAGTCTAAGCCCCGATGATGGGATCTTTCGGGGATCCTGCGAAGGCGGGTATTTCTCGAAAAGTTCCTTAGGTGAAAAGATGTCCTCGGGTCCCACCAGTATGATGGGAGGGCTCGAGAATCATCTTTAATAAAAGGCTTTTGCCCGAATTAGGTTCATTATGCACAAAAATATTATTTTAAAAAGAAAACGTACGATGACCCCGATGACGGGAATTATTCGTCGAATTTGCGAAGGCGAGTTCCTCGGATAATTCCTTAGGTGAGAGAATATCCCGAGTCCCACCAGCATGATGGGCGGATTCGGAAAATATCCTCGATAAAAGGTTATTTGTCCGGTATTTTTATCTCACGCCATGCATTTCATCTCACCACCCATTTGCATTCCATTTTAGGTTAAATAGGAGATAAAATAAAAAATAATAATTAAGGAAATCTAGTGAAATTAAAAATTAAAGCCCAATAGGATAATCTAAAAATGGTACCGTTCATGGAACGGGCGTCCGAGGGGTGCTAATCCTTCCCCGGGCGTAACCGTACTCCCGAACCTAGATCCAGAAAATTGTAGACCGGTTTAAGGTTCTTTTCGGTGGGCTTAAAATTAATTTAAGTTTGCATCGATTAGAATCGAGTCAATAGGTGGCCAATCACACCTAGTAAAAGAAAAAGATTGGTGGCGACTCCTAGTTGAATTTTTTAGTGAGTTTTCACAGGTCACGTCTAGCGATCGGGTTCCCGGACCCGCACGTTACGACAGATGGGATAATTGATCGGGATGCGAGAAGTCGCAATCCCGAGCTTATGTTCCCTAGGCTCGGAATCCGAATCAAGGCCCCACCAGTATGATGGGAGGGTCTCGTTTTTAAGATTCCGAAATCCTTAATAAATAAAGAGCTTGATTATACAACAAAAATTATTACTTGATGAAATTAATTGATAAAAACTAAATAATAAGTAATAAAATAATGATAAAATGATAACAATCCAAATATATATAATAATTAATTCGTGAAAATACAATATATATGACATTAAATAAGTAAATAAATAAATTAATAATAATAAAAAAATAATAATAACTAATTTAAAAGTAAGCATCGAATATTAAGTGGCATAAAGAAATGTGAAAATAATAAATAAAGACCTTAGGCATTAGGTTTGAATAAAAATCACTTATGAAAAATATAATAATAATAAAAATATAAAAATATATATAAAATAGTACGATAAAAAATATATAATTTTTATTCATTAAAATAACATAGAATTATAAACAATTTGTCTAACTATAAATGAAAAACAAAGAACTTAGGACAAAAAAATGTAAAGTATAAAAATAATAATAATAATAATAAGAAATAAGAATAGGAAATAGGATAATAAAATATATATAATAAAAATAAAAATAATAAATGATAAAAAAATAAATAATTGTATTAGCATAACATATACATATTGCATCATACATATCATTGCATATCAATATTTTTGGTTTTCGAGCTTAAGCCCCGATGATGGGATCTTTCGGGGATCCTGCGAAGGCGGGTATTTCTCGAAAAGTTCCTTAGGTGAAAAGATGTCCTCGGGTCCCACCAGTGTGATGGGAGGGCTCGAGAACCATCTTTAATAAAAGGCTTTTGCTCGAATTAGGTTCATTATGCACAAAATATTATTTTAAAAAGAAAACGTACGATGACCCCGATGACGGGAATTATTCGTCGAATTTGCGAAGGCGAGTTTCTCGGATAATTCCTTAGGTGAGAGAATATCCCGAGTCCCACCAGTATGATGGGCGGATTTGGAAAATATCCTCGATAAAAGGTTATTTGTCCGGTATTTTTATCTCACGCCATGCATTTCATCTCACCACCCATTTGCATTCCATTTTAGGTTAAATAGGAGATAAAATAAAAAATAGTAATTAAGGAAGTCTAGTGAAATTAAAAATTAAAGCCCAATAGGATAATCTAAAAATGGTACCGTCCATGGAACGGGCGTCCGAGGGGTGCTAATCCTTCCCCGGGTGTAACCGTACTCCCGAACCTAGATCCAGAAAATTGTAGACCGGTTTAAGGTTCTTTTCGGTGGGCTTAAAATTAATTTAAGTTTGCATCGATTAGAATCGAGTCAATAGGTGGCCAATCGCACCTAGTAATAAAAAAAAGATTGGTGGCGACTCCTAGTTAAATTTTTTTTTAGTGAGTTTTCACATTCACGTCTAGCGGTCGGGTTCACGGACCCGCACGGTACGACAAATATCAACAATATTCTTGCATATAATGTAGTATTCAATATTATGGAAGAAAATGAAGATTTTGATCATACATCTATTGCAGAATATAGACATAAAAATGATTGGTCAATGTGAAAAGACGCAATCAAGGAGGAATTGAATGTACTTACAAAACATGAAGTTTTTGAACTTGTAGTCCATACATCAAATGGTGTAAAGCCAATAGAATATAAACAGGTATTTGTGTGAAAATGAAATGAGAAAAATGAGATTATGAGATATAAAGCACGGGTTGTCGTATAAGGTCTTACCTAAAAATCTAGTATTGATTATGAAGAGACATTTTATTTTATGGTATATACAATTACATTTCTATATTTGGTTAGTTTAGCAATATATGATAAGATTGAAATGAATCTAATGAATGTAGCTACAGTCTATTTATATGACTCACTTGATATCGTTATATTTATGAAAATCTCTAAAGGATTTAAGTTGCCTGAAACACATACACAATTCTCAAGAAATTTATTCAATCAAATTAAATAAATATGTATATGGATTAAAACAATCTAAACATATGTGGTATAATCATCTTAATGAATATTTTTTAAAAGAAAGTTATATAATGATCCTATATATCTATATATTTTATAAAAAGATTTGGATCTAAATTTGTCATAATTGCTATTTTTATTGATAACCTGAATATTGTTGGAACTCTTGAAGAGTTATCAAAAGTGGTGGGTTACTTAAGAAAACAATTTGAGATGCAAGACCTTGAAAAAACAAAGTTTTGTTTAGATTTTCATATTGAACACTTGACAAATGGAATTTTTATTTATCAATTAAATTATATAGCAAGTGTGCTAAAATGATTTTATGTGGACAAAGCACATCAATTGCGTTCACCAATAGTTGTAAGGTTATTAAATGTGAAAAATGACTATTTCCAACCTTGTGAGAATGATAAAGAACTTCTTAATCTTGAAGTAACACATCTTAATGTAATCAGAGTACTAATGTATCTTATTAGCAATACACAACTTGATATATCATTTGCTGTAAATTTATTAACAACATATAGTTCTTCTCCAACTCAATGATATTGAAATGGAATTAAACATATATTTTGACATCTTCGAGGAACAATTAACATGGGTTTATATTACTTAAATGTTTTAAAATCAAATTTAATTGATTATGCAAATGTAGAATATTTATTTTATCCGCACAAAACTCAATCTCAAATAAGTTACTTATTCACATATGTAGGTACGACTATTTCATAATATTTTGTAAAATAAACTATAGTTGTTACTTCTTCTAACCATGTAAAAATTTTAACAATTCTTGATATTGGTATTGAATGTGTCTGGTGAAGATATATAATTCAAAATATTCAAGAAACATGTGAATTGTCAATCAAGAAAAAAAATTCTAACAACGTTATATAAGGATAATATTGCTTGCATAGCACAGTTAAAGAAAAGATACATTAAAGGCCATAAAATAAAACATATTTCACCAAAATTCTCCTTCACTCATGATCTTCAAGAAAAAAGTGATATTAATATTCAATAAATTCGTTCAAGTGACAAGCTAGTAGATTTATTTATCAAAGCCTTTTTACAACAACATTTGAAAAATTGGTATAACGATTAGAATGCACTGTTTTAAAGATCTTAAATAATGCAGTCATCAAGGGAGTAAAGTACACACTGTACTCTTTTCTTTTTTCAAGGTTTTTCCTATTGAGTTTTTCTTGGTAAGGTTTTTAATAAGACAGTATTTTAAAAACATATTCTTAAAAAGAATTTTTTCCGTTAGGTTTTTCTTAGTAAAGTTTAATTAGGCATATTCTTAATACAATGAACATTGAAATAGAAGTGTTATGAATATATGTGTAAATGTCTATTATGTTATAACTCAAGAAATTCAGACCAACTCAAATAGTGCAACAGGCTAAATACAATAAGTATAATCTGATTTGAACTCGTAGATTTGATTATATATGTAAACTTAAATATAGATTAAATTATATTAAAATTAAAATTTAACGGATTATTGATTTGTAAATAAACCCCTCACTACATTTATAAATACACAATTAAATAAAATCTTTCTTACTTTACTAATAATTTTTCTCATAATTAATTTTCAGTTTGTATATCATAACAATATTCTAACTACAATTATCTTAACATATATGATAGAAAATAATTTTCTTTTTTCTTTTTGACATTTCATTATATCTTATGTAATCAAATATACATACAGCGCCTGGTCAAACATGTTCTTGAGGCCGAACAATATCTTACCTATTAATACTTTTCTGTCTTTGTGTGAAAGGACAAATGTTTAGAGAACCCATCACGGTGATATCTATATAAATCTTATCAAAGCTCTAGAACCAATAATCTTGACTGTCTGAACATAAAATCCAGTTAGCTTTTAGGTGAGGAATGTGAGAATATCGATTTGAAGAACACTACCATATACAAACAGTTCCTCAATTCATTGTCCAAGAGATTAACACTTTTCTATTACTATTATTATTTTAATAAATAAAATATAATATATCATTTAGTAATCAAATTAGCTCAACAGCAAATCCATCTAGACCTAACGAAATTAATGGTCTACTTTTTTTTTTTTGGCCCATACACATGGTGTACTTTGAAGTAATGAAATCTTACTAGCTTGTTGAGAAATGAGTGGCAGCATTTGATCTTCGTGTTCAATTATGAGACCTCCGAAATTGATTTTTTTCAAAGGAAAAAGAATACTTATATCATCTTTTGAAGTATTACACAATTGTCTTCACCTACTAGAAATTAAGAAGAAGAGGTGGTTTGCATACTTGATTACTTGCAGGTCAAAATTCAACCTTCTTTTATGAGCCCAATAGTATCCCACGTGAAGGGCACTAGTGAACAAATATTAAATATCATTTTTTATATAAAAAATTTGTAATAGGCTTCAAAGAGACCTTCACATGGACTTATAATTTGTTATGTATACTTTAAATGGACCAAACAAGAAGATGTACCCTTTACGATAAAATCCATATTAATAAAAATAGAAACATTGTTTAAAAATTAACTTCTCTGTCTTAGTGGTTCTCTCTTTTATTTTAATAACATTCTACAATGGATCTTACGCATGCAATTATTGAATTAATTTTAAATATAGTTTTTGGAGTATATATAAAGAGGTTTAAAAAAAAAGAGAAGGGGTTTTTTTTTTTTAACCATTTGAAGAAGAGAAGGTTCAAATTTTAAATCTCAAACCTTTTAAGAAAAGTAACAATTACTAGGTAAAGTCAAAAACTTTTTGAATTATTTAGAAAAATTTAAATAGACCTTTTATTCTTTTATTACTTTCAATTAGTTTTTATATTTTTATTTTATCAAAATAAATTTTTATAATTAATGATTGAGTAATTATTGTTAATCAAAATATCACTTGTTATTTTATGTAACGTGATATTAATGTGATATACTGATGTGCTATAATGATGATGATGTGGTATGATGACTTGATTATTGAGTATTTTCATCTTTCATGTTAGTGACACATAGATATAAAATGACAAAAATCATTTTAATTAATGATAATTAGTTAACTATTAGTTATAAGAGTTTGTTTAATTCAAAATAAAAATACGGAGATTTGATTTAATACAAATAAAAAAAAATTTATTTTAAATTTTTTGAATAACTTAAATTTTTTTTCAAAGATTATGTATTTGAAATATAATTTTTGAGATTGAGAATATTTAAGAGTAATCATGAAAAAGAAGTTTGAAAGCATCTTTCCTTTCCTATCCTATCCTAGAAAACAAGAATGATTTTTGCACATTTAAGAGTAATCTGGGTTGTGGACAAATGCACCGTCAGCTTTTAGATTCGATATGATGTTTTTCGCAACTTTAATTGCAAATATGTACCGGAAAAACCATTCCCATTGCTTAATTTTGGAAAAATATTTGAAAACAAGTTCCATGTGCTAACTACTGAATGAATTAAGAGAATGATGATGTACTGGTTATTGGATGTGAATCACCGAGATTCCGTACATTTGATCATTTGCCAATTAATGTTTGATGTGATAATGGTACATCAGATTTTTTTTTTTTTCTGATTTGGGCCAGATTGAATCATGCGTACATGTGTCATTATGGTTTCTTTTGAACCACATACTCAAAATATGGCTACTTGAACTTAAATCAGGCGGTAAAAGATGAGAAGGAATTTAGGTTAAGCTTGTATAGATGTCATATTCATTATGGGTATGTATGTGGCGTACGTTTTGAACTATTTTAGGGCCACCATGTCCATGCAGGCAAAGGCAGCCAAAATACTTTGAACATCTAATCTTACAGCTGTCAGCAACCATTGGTTTGGCATTTTAAACTTTAATGAAGCTTTTATTTCTAATTATCCAGGATACTATTACTCTTTTCATCGCTTCCTTCGTTTCTAACAAGTGAAATATGCTTTAAACGCTTTTTTCTCCTTAACCCTTGAAGAAACTACGCAGTATATAAAAGATGGTCATCTCCCATTTAAATCCAGGACTTCAAATTAATTGAAATTTTGATCTGTAATCGATCAGATATCCCCTTAGAAAGCATCAAAACATATGTTAAATATAGCGTGGCATGACAACAAAGCGAATTTCTTTATTTTTTTTGTTGATTCTTTGAGAAGCTCAATTCAACACGTAGTATGAGTCTTCAACTTTGTTTTCTTATCAATTATACAAAACCAATTTGCCAATAACAGTGCCGTCATGTATTTCAATTTGATCAATCTTGGTTAAAACAACAGTTACAGACTTATTACACTTCATATGAAGGTACGTAGATTTCTATGAAAATTGAAGAGTTATTGCAATAGTCAAACCATATGGAATAATATATATATATATATATATATATATTTTATTCCATTCTGCAAGTATATTTTGTCAGCAGGAACCAGCTCCCATCTAGTACATTGATTATTACAAGTAGATATTTTATCTATGTGCAGTTAGACAACAATGTGATCGATCCTGTAGGCATTCCCATTATGATATTTTAAGATAAATATTATAATATTTAACAGTTTCATAATCTAATATTTAACCGTTTTCATTGACCTCTTTTAATAATATCGCGGATCAATATATATATTTTTATATCTGTCTTTACCTTACAAGGAATCTGTAAATTTGGAAGTGACTAGGTAGTAGATTCTTGAATTTATTATTTATAATTATTTTGATGTTATTGCGAATGATCAAATTGTTTAATTGTCCAATAGAACAACCTTAATTTTAGAGTCTTTTTTTTTTTTTGCTATTTTTAGTTTAGTTATATGAAATAAATATTTCAAAAATACATTAATTTTTTGGTACATGTAAAAGGAGCATACTATGAAATTTTATGTATAATTAAATTATATTAATTCAAGGTCTATTCTATTAAGAATTAGAATGCAAAAAGGGGCTTGATTCTTATTACATGATTTTTTTTAAAGTTAATCCTTGATACATAGTTTTATAGTAAAAATAATGTTAAATAAATTAAACGTCAAAATTCAATATACTAATTAAGATACTCCTCATTCTTTTTTACATACCTCTCCAATGAATGAGATTTTAATGTTTTTGTGTAAGCAAAAAAGAAGACTTTGTTTTATATTTTATATAACAAATCTCTAATCTTACTCATCATAGGGTTTAAAATTTTTTATATAAACTTATATTTTTAAACCCGCATATAATATTGGAGTCCAACTCATTTTATTAAATTATATTAAATTACATTTAATTTTATTAAATTATAAAATTTCCTCTTTATCAAAATTAAATTATCTTAACTTAATTTTAATTTTACAAGACAATCAAACACGTGCATTATATGAAAAGTAAAAGTAAAAATAATTCTTTTATATTAAGAAACCAAGCTTAGAAGAATTGGGTGACTGAAAATAGAGATTTGGTAAAAGTCACAGCATTACTTTTTTAAGTATGGTGGAAAAAGAAAAGGCACACTTTTATTGCATTTGACGAAGATTTTATTAACCAAAAATAGAAAATAAAAAGACAAAGAAAAAGGTAAGAAGAAAAAGTTGGCAGCTATAATAATATCAGATTGAGTACTATTATTATTGATGTCTACTGTTTTCAAGAATCAGCCGATTCTGTTGGTCGCCATGCACCGAAACAGTAGGATCTCTGTTGATTCTCAACTGGTCAGAGTAAGAAGATATTAAGATAAAGCAAATAAAGGAAAAAAAAAAGTGTGATATGACCATTCCAAATTATGAACCTTGGGAGTCGCTTGCAAGAAATCTATGGATTTTTTGCCTGAAATCTCAGTCAAATTTTAGCTACATATTGTTATATATATTAGATTTGCAAATGAATCTCTGTCAATATATTAGCAAAATGGCTGACAATTAAGCAACTTCAGCTGGGTTAGAGTTGAATTGTTTTAATCAATCTTTTAATGTACTTAAATTAGATTAAGTTATGTATAAATATTTAATTTAATAATAAATGTATGTATTTTTATTAAAAATAGAAATTTTTGTTATTTCAAAATACCTCATTTTTGCTAAAATACCTCATTTTTGGATCCAACCTCGAATATATCGAGATTAAATTATTGACTTTTCGAGTTAATTTAGATTTTAAGTCGAATTTCGGATTAATGGTGCATACTTATTCAAATCACGTCAACATTTATTATGTTTATAAAATAACTGTGTTAAGTATTTCTTCTTTTTTTATTTATGTAAAGATGACATTGATCTAATTTAATATGAAATTAAACGAAAATCTTATTGTTGTGTCGGAGTCAACTCCAATTCATACTAAAAAAAGTCACAAGGGTTGCATTGAAATATCTTTATCAACAGTTAAAAAAAAATTAAAATTCAGAGTAATTTTGTGTTATATCGTAGGGATGAGGCCCCCTACGCAATTTGTTGTTGTATTGAGACCTTGGAATCCCAAACTTCATTTTCAGCTCTAAATTGAAACGGGAAAACAAAGAAAAATTGGAACGATAAAGACAAATAAAGGTAGCCAAATGGTTTACCGTCTTCAAATTGATATTGTTGTTGTAGTTTATTGGGTTGATGCCGACGGAACATATTTTTGGCTTGTTTCAGTTGAGCCTCACCTCATGGATGCCTTTTGCACTAATATATCACAGTTTCCAGACAAAATTGCAACAGCTACTAAGAGAAGGGCTGCCTCACTGCTAAATTCATGATAACACTAACTTGTCTTAAATTTGAGCATTACTTAGTAACACTCTCTTCTTGATATGGATCAATCCAACGTTTAATTTTATTTTTTGATATCAAATCAATCCAATTTAAATAGAAAATGATGACACTGAGCAACAATCTAGTTAATCCATTTATGTTGGAATAGCCCACAATGTTAACGTTTTTCATCTGAAATAAATTCACATGATACCTAATTATAAATTGAGAGCTCGATTCACATAAATAAAATAGTAAAGACGTAAGTGAGAATTTCGTTATAATTCAAGAGCTTATTGAGTTTTTTTTTGTATAAAAGGAATAGCTTGCCCTCTAAAATCTTGGTTAGTTCAAGCCATCAACTGCTTGTAACTGTAGTTTTTACTTTTGCTTCACAAATTAAGCAACACACAAAGGGGGGGAGGAAGAAAGAAGGGACTTCGGAAGTCCAATAGATCAAGATGATGATTTTCAAGGGTACAACACTGGGCATACAAAGTTTTCCCATTTTGATAAACCCCACCATTTTTGAAGATTTGAAGCCCTCTTTAAGGACAAAGCAAAAGATACTTGACTCTTACTTTCACGTTTCATTGGACTCTTACCTTTAGGATCCATAGACGAGCAAGCCTTTTCTTGTGATCAAAAAGGAAAGTTTAAGATAGGAGTGAATAAAAGGAGTGTAAAATTTCAGCATCTTTGACAAACCAACTAACCATACCGACAATGACTTTGTTCTATTCATTTTAACATCTTTGTTCTGCGGGAAAGATTCTAGCAACAGGGCTTGGATTTTTTGTCTTTGAAGTGAATCCAGCTAAGGAAACACCCCCACCCCCCAAAAGAAAGAAAAGATAAATAAAGGGTCGCTCCAGCTCTTTAACATGTGTTCTAACTAGTCCCATTGTAGTGTGTCGGCATCAACTACTCTGTTGCACGAGGAAAGTTGTCTAGACCACAGTTCCATACTTCAAATCTGTCCATAGCTTTGCCCACTATATAAATGAAAAGTGAAGGAAGTCGATCGGCATTCATTTGCCAACAAAATCTCCTATTCCATGCTGGTTCCTTCAAGTTGAGGAATAGATTTTTTCAACAGAAGACAATACTAAATTTCAAAAACACTGAAATGCAGACAGTTTGACATGATGTGACCATGGGCTCATCAGCAAAAGTGCACATGTGAACATGTGCCTAAGCAGTTGAGCATGTGCAAGGTAAAACCGGAGAAGATTTTTATGAAATTAAAATTGCAACAAGGTCAACAGGCTTATCACCACAGTCAAAGTCATTTGCCCCTTCTAACAGAAACTCTGCTCTTCAAAGTGCAACCCTCATACAACAAATGCATCCAATAAAACAACAACGGTGATTACACTACCGACCACAATCTCAGGAGCAAAAAATGTACATAAGACTCCTATTCGTTTTCAGTCCTATTCTAATTGACCATGGGTCCAAAACAAAAGAACGCATAACATTGTAAGCTACAAAATCCAACTTGCAGATGACTGGTTGCAGGATCAGAAAGCATTGGACTTCATATCGGCTGGTATAACTGACACATCAATTTAAATTATAAAAATTAATGTACTGAATGGGAGATCAAACAGCTTAATCAGGACATAGTAGCCACCAAAGAAAATAGGCCAGAAAGAAGCAGCATAAAACTAGGTAACACAAAAAGAAGGCGTGGACATGATGGCAGAACACAAAATACTGACTTGAAATGGTTCCAAGATTCTGTAAGTTTGTTAGCACTGTAAAACGTCTTTATATCATGTCCTGGGTCCCAAGTGTCTTCTCCCTCCAAGAAGGGTTCTTTTTTTCTTTTAATTTGGTCACTGAGGTTTCTTTTGGCAACTTCTTTCGTAAGCAATATAGTGTGTTAAACGAAATACTACTCACCTCTATATGGTGTTATGTGAGCTGGGCCAGGGCTACAGATATCTTAGCACCAACAGCAGCATTGTTTTTTACAAGTGCAATGTCTCAAGCTTAGTTAAGAAAACCAATGCAATAAGTTGAACAATATTCACTGCTCAATGCAGCAGCTAAAGAATAGCATAGAATGACTAACAATAATAATTTATTTGTACACAAAGCGAATTCAGATTAGAATAAATCAACTTACTAGTGTGCGCTATGCCACTGGACACAAAAAATTTGTCCACACGATATAAAACAAAATATAAAATTATTAAACTCTTAAGGATACTTGAAGCAAGTGATGCTCCTCCAGTTAATTCACTAACTCTTGCAAGCAAGAAAGGAGTCTCAGCATTCCCTGTTACGTTCTTTTCTCTGAAGATAAGCATACAATCATCTAAGTAGGTATCAAACATATGATAAAAGTATGCATGAAATTACAAAGGAAACTAAGAACTCCAGATGTTTAATGAGCATAAAGCAATTTCAACCTAGCTTCTGTAAGGGCACGTTGTATTGCAGACTCTATTAAGGTTCCAGAAGCTGAGTGTTCTTTTGGGATGGGAACCGCAATTAGTACTCCATTTCCGAGATTAAGTTTCCTGTTAGCATCTGTAATAAATTTAAATTAAATAAAAAGAAACAAATGAAAGCGACCATGAATTACTGCATTTGAAAAAAAAAAACACCAAATAAAAGATCAAATGAACTTTGTCACTTACCAATTAACCGTGCACAGTCTTCTGGGCTATCCACACGACAAGGTACCTAGATTATCACCATCAACCAAGAAAAATCACCCCATTACATTTGTTCTCCTCGGAACAAAGCATGTTAAATTGTAACTTGTAAGCTTTCACATAAATCTGCAAAACCATCTAAGATTAACATTCTAAGAATGTCTCTCTTTGTGCATGCATCAGTGCCACAGCTTCTCAATTAGACTCTCTTACTCGAGGTTTCACCAGAAAAAGCAGTGCCTTGACAACAAATTAGAAGCCTTCCAAAATGCTGTAATGTTTCAATTATCCGAGAGAGAGAGATAGAGAAAGAAAGCAAAGAAAAGCAGTGAAGATATAAATAAGATTAATTAAGCAGGATCCACTTTTCACTGATATTGACTTTGGACTATCTAATATAAAGACCACTATTAAAACGAAACCGTTGTTATGTGATAAAGACAGAAATGTGACTTCAATGACCGTAGGGCTTGATGCCATCCCTCTCTTTGCAAAAGTCAATTTAAAAAGAAATCGAGGAGCTATATTTTAGGTCCTTTCACTGAGTATTGTTTCAAATGAACTATTTCAGAAAAAAAACTCACAGTGAATAATATCAGATTTACCTTTTATTCTTAAAAGAGAATACTATCAGATTTTCGATAAAATAAGAATGCAGCTTCAAGAAATGCTATAATCTTCTATGAATTAACTATTTATACCTTGCAGCCACTTGTTTCAGTGAAAAAAGCTGGAAACTCATTGGTCTTATAAGCACCAACACAAACTCCCTGAGTTTCCTGTATTAACAACCAAAACCAGTAATTTTGTATAAAACACTAATGATTGAAAATTCACAATCTGAAGCTGGATCTTTCAAATATTTGTAAACAAAGTGATTAAGTACCAAATATTCCAGTGTCCTTGGAATATCTAATATCGATTTTACACCAGCAGAGATGACTGCTACCGGTGTCCTTCCAAGCTCCGTGAGATCAGAGGATATATCCATAGCTGCATTTGGAACATCAGAAGCAGCACAGTATAAGGACAAAATACCAATGAGTGCATATTCAAACAATCGTAACTGCTTGGATGTACAGATAGAATAACTGCTCCCTTGCATGATGCAATAAGACAATCTTTCTTACAACCAGATGCCATTGCTGATATGATACATTAAAATCTCTTCTTTCCAGGTGAAAAGTAAAAAAAAAAAAAAATTAATTGTCAACTTAAAACCACAGATGGCAAAACCCGCAACAAAATTACTAAAGAAGATGGATGTGGTTGCACTTCGATGAAGAAAATAAGATGAATGCGATATGGCTCATCATAGAATAGTTCATTAGTTGCAATGTCTAAAACAGCATCTGGACCAAACAATTTCCAGGACCATGCAGATGTGGAAGTCCAACTTACTATGCTCGCCATGTCTATGAACTCCCCCAATTCCCCCAGTAACAAAAACAGGGATACCAACCTGCAAGTGCTGAATACGTTAGTCTAACCAACAATAAGGATAAAATTATGGCCAAGAAGAAAAAAAAAAAAAGAGGTGATTGGTGCATTTATATGAGTAAACAATGAAGTGAAAATTCTAAAGTAGTAGTCACCATGGCAGCAAAAAACATGGTTGCAGAAACAGTGGTTGCGCCATTCCTCTTGGTGGCCACCTGTAAAAGGACATCAGTTAACACAAAATTTGAGGCAGAACATATCATAAACTGCTAGGAACCGGATAAGCCCCTTAACCTCATAGGATCTATGAGGTCACTGTCATTCACTGTTCCACCCTGCTGCTTATTACAAGCAGATTTCAAGTAGATATTGAACTGAAAATATTCAAGAAAACCAATAGAAAGAAACACATGATGCAGATGAGAATCCTTAAAACACATAATAAAACGAATGAACTGTTAGCAGCTGTAGATATGTGTGCTTGTACTTTATAATGTGCAACAAATCCCAAAAGTTCAATGGAAAATTCAACAAACTGTAACCACTAAGCCTCAAAAAAAGCAGCAAGAATTAACACTCAGTCATGGATCTAATCAGTTGATTATCAAGAGAAGAAGAATCAGACAGGAACTTATAATCCTTCTGCAGCAATCTATATATGATACAACAGAAGAAATAGAGCAGTATCTTCATGGAAACAATAATTTCAATTAAATCATTCAGATGTAACTCATTAATCTGCTTCATCTGAACAAGAAATGAAGATGTCTTGCAACCATAAGTTGTTCAGGGGAGAAGTTACTTCAAATGTTTTCACTAATCTTTATATCTCTCTATGAAGTAAAGTTTGTCCTCATAATACCATTTTCAATTTAACAAATCATAAATCTTTCCCCTAAGTTGATCCTATCAAGAAGAACAAGATAATCGTATATGGAAACAATAATCTAATATATACTCTGGCATGTGGATAAAAGCCAAAGCCTTTAGCAAAAAAGGCAATTATCCTATGTGGATAGGCCTTTCTGGCATGTGGATGGCCAAGGTAGGTGCCATGTGTCCCTCAATTAATGTGTTAGATTTGATTTTATATATTTTTAATTTAAAAATAATTTATAATTACCAATTTAATTGTACTTATTCCTTTTTAAATATCCATTATTCTTACTTTCTATGAAAAAGTTACAATTGATTTGGTCTTTAATATAAAATAAATTCAAATTTTAAATAGACAGCTAATTATAATCATCAACATTTTTCCATATCATCTAATTAGGTACTCAAATATGTTCTTGTTTTCAGGCACTCTAATATGTTGACTGCATATTATTCTTTAATTCATAATTTGAATTCTGAATTTATCTAAAAGATAACCAAATTGATTTCATACTTTTGTTTTCATGAAGGGACAATAATGAAGAACTGCAAAAACAAGACAAATTCACACATGTGAAATGCTTCAACTCCAAAACCTGTACATGTTGTACAAGCTCATATGGCTAATCTCTTCTCTATTATATTTTTACAGTTCTAAAATTTTCAAATATGTTCCAAGTCTTATATTTAAATCAATATCTCTTCAATGTCATATGGTGAGATCCAATCACATATCATGGACAATATCATGATTTAACTTGAAGTGGAACTAATATCCAAGTGAGCCGTCCTAGAATAAAGGGAAATAATTATAGAAGCAGCTAAAAAACTTTATTAGTTTCATTTTTCTAATACCAAGATATAAGTAATAAAAGGTTTAAGGTAAGTCATAGTTATTTTCCCCAAATAGCTTAAAAACTTTGATTGAATGCAAATTTTTATTTCAACATTTTGTATATCATGCGCTTTCTTTTTCTTCTACATTTTTATTGGATGTTTGAAATTTTTTAAAACATTTACAAAAGGTTATGTGTCTCACAATCTGTTATTTGGATATAAAAATTTCGTACATGTTATGCATTTTGAATACTTAAATATAATTGTCAAAATTTTCTATTTGTGTATATATTCACATACATAAAACTACCCCTGCATCACATGGGTCACAAACTAGTTTATTGCGATACTCACAACATGTGCAATGTCCCTCCGAGCTGTCTTTTGAGCACTTTTTCCCAGTTGGGCAAGCCTTTCCAGTTGTTCCAAATTCAAACCTACAGATAGTAAAAACTAGAAAAATTAGAGCACCAGAAAACTGTTTGAATAATGATAGTAAATTTCCATAATTGCAGATGTCTAGCTAAGAGCTTGGTTAAAGCAAAAAGGAACAAATCAAGTGTAGTGTGGAAAAATCCAGCCATGCCAACATTGTATGAAGCATTTAAGAACGTTGAAAACATAAGCTTAGTCCATTGAATTACCATGAACTATTAGAATGCTCTTCTCATTACACATCGCAAATCTAAAGAAAAAACTGGTCAGGTTGGCTTATGGTCCCTAGTTTTAATCAATAAATGCAAATCGCAAATTCGGTTTATGCCAACGCCAGTAATGTTTGCTGACTTCTATCTACTGCTCTAAGCATGGCTATACATACTAATGTTATGTTTCAATTTCTGGAGAATAAAGTAGTAATATATTACATGATCATTGATCAATACTCCAAAAACAACAAAGCAAGTAACATTAATCCTCATCAAAACACTCATTTTAAATATAAACATAAAAAGGGCTTAAAAATAAAGACCTGCGCACGGTATGCCATCAAGAATAGCAATGGTAGCAGGAACAGCTCCATTGTCCCTCACAATCGCCTCCACCTCCTTGGCTGTTTCAAAATTCTGAGGATATGGCATTCCTAGAAACAAACACAAAAACACACACACACACACACACATATAAAAACATCCAACAAATTACATTTGACAGACCTCCAATGAAATTTATCACTATAAAACATGAACCTTGACATTGGGTTAGTTCCAATATATTGGTTTTCTTTTTTTCCAATAAATTGCCAAAGAAAAGTCAAACTCTACAATTTGAATATTCTTAAAAAGAAAAGTTGATAAGCTCCCCCATTTGTTAAATTTTTTTTTCAATTTCAAGAATCCAGTATGTTCCAAAAATGAGTTTTCTTTCCATTATCCATCAAAAGAAACAGAGCTCCCCAAAGTTCAAACAATAACCAAGACAAAAGAAATTGACAAATATAAACATAAAAAAAAAAAAGAGAAAGAAAGTATGAAATGAAAAGAGTACCGTGGGAAATGATGGTGGACTCAAGAGCAACAACAGGGTGGCCACTTGACAAAGCCTCAGAGACTTCTGCAGATACTTTGACTAAAGCGTTTGAGTTCGTTGGGCGAAGATGGTTGCTGAGATTCGATAGTCTTTTCAGAGCTGACGACGACGCTGATGATGATGATGAAGAAGACGCCATTTTTCCAAGAGCTATTGAAGCGCCTTTGCGGTGCGGTGCGATGCGTTCCTTTTATGGAGCGTCAAAGAAGATTTGACTGATTGACGGGAAAAGAGGGAAGTTTGTATTTCCAATTCCAGTCTGATTCTTCAGCAGTGAGCACCGGTTGAAAAGATAAAAAATGAAATGAATTTGACTTTTCTTTCTCCCTTTCTGTGTTTTTTTTCCTCTTCCTAAGAAATGTGGTTATCTTTACTTTATTTCACCTTAATTTTCTTTTTATTCTTAATTAAAGAATTTCTATAATAACAGGGACATTTTAGCCAAAGCGGCGGGAAATATAACCACCACAAAACGGTCGCTCGCCCTTTTTTCCCTATTTGCAACAATTTGTTTTCATGTTTTCATGGCTACCAAGCTCTCCGTCGCTTTCCCATTCCCTCTCGAGAGATCCTCAAAACCATTTCAAAGAATCTCTGTCTTGGCTCTTCCACAGCTGAATCCTTGTCATGGGTTTTGCTTCTCCAAGAGAAACTCTGGCTTTAGAGGCCTATCTGTGAATGCACTCAAAGAGGAAGTAATCCAATCAGCAAATT
The DNA here is from genome assembly GCF_053813885.1 of Theobroma cacao. Lineage (NCBI taxonomy): Eukaryota > Viridiplantae > Streptophyta > Magnoliopsida > Malvales > Malvaceae > Theobroma > Theobroma cacao. Next base: position 42,257,087 of record NC_142647.1, read on the forward strand.
CAGAAACTACCCTTCATTCCCAAACAACTCTCCCTACTTCCTCTAAGCTTGTTCTTGTCATTGGGGCCTCCGGCGGCGTAGGTGAGCTCTCTTTCCTGCTTTTCTTTCCCTTATGGTTTTGCATTTTTATAGTTCTACTGTATTGCTTATTTGGAGCTGTTACTTGTGAATTTATTCATTAAACAGTGTATTTGGCTTGGCTGGCATATTTCTTCTCTCTCTCTCTTTTTTTTCTATTTTTAGAGGAAGCCAATTAGTTCTTTTATTGAGTTCCCTTTGAATGGAAATAAGAGTTACTTGGCTGTTGCTTTTGCTAGGCTCCTTCTAGTTGTCGTGTTTACTCTTGTTGCTATCATATTTAAGGGCGTAATCAATAGTAGAATGCTTGAGCTCAACTCAACTACAAAACTTGAGGCTTGGAACTTGGCACAAGCTTAAGCTCAATTAAGGTTTTAATTAGCATACATGACTTTCCCTTAAGATGAAACTTGATTCAGCCAAGGTCAACCCAAGCAGGCTTGATTATACTGTTCTATATATAGCATATTGTTTTATCACATTACATTTATACATGCACATTTCATCAGACTTGGAACAAAATCTTAAGTTCATTTGATTTGAGTATTAAAACACTCAAACTTGTCTTGACTGCATGCATGAGATTAAACTTGATTTAAATGATGTAGCCATTTGCTTACACACTTAACCAGACTAGATGTATAAATAAGTGAGGAGGTGAGAGAGAGTGTCTTATAATTTATTTTTTATTCATATTTGAGGATTTGGGCTTCAACTGATCCCTTGGTGTACTATAAAACCAGTTAAACAAAAGGTAGGATTTATTAGTAACCTTTAGTAAATAAAAAGAAACTAACAAGGGTAGCGACGGACACAAGTATCATTGGACTTTGGCAAAAAGAAGCAATATCCTTAAGCACCTGCTTCATATTTCTTCATTCAGCCATTGTTGCATTCATCTTTCTGCAACCACCTCCATGGCGATGGTTTCTCAAAACACGCCCGCTGCATCTGTAATAATATAATTTCCTGCAAGAAACAACAAATATTCAGTCATTTTCTGGGCACTGTCTCACAAATTTTGGTTATATAAAGAAAATAAATTGTCATCTTAAGCTTTATGTTTTGATATAGAGAATATGACTTTACATATGAATTTTCCATCTTTCAACATTTTTTTTAAGTGGATAGATAGAAGATGATGATAGCAACCGAAACAACACCATTAAGAATAGTCATTAAATAAGTATATTCACATTTTGGCTGCTATAACTCAATTGGAAATTTGAGGATTAATATAATAGCCAATTAGAGATAAATCTAGAGGCAAGTTGTTGAGAGTGTGGAAAGAAGCATGTCAGCTTTTGTACCTATTATCACCATATGATTAATTGTGAAGATATCTTACAATTATAGTTTGTATATTATGCTAAGATTAACTTGTTCTAAGTGAGCATATAAATTATAATTACTATAGACTGTAAAAATAAGTAAACTGAGTTATTTCTCTTTCACTTGATACAATCCTGCCTCTTAGCATTATCTCCAAAGTGATTTTCCTCAAAATTTCAACCTGTTCTTTTCTTCCTGCCCTTTGCATTGGTTGCAATATTCAACCTTTTAGCTTTGGTAATATGGTAACTTATACCTAACATGATTTCTATAGGTTTAAATCCATTTAATTGAAAACAAATTCAAATAAGCTCTACAGACAGCTTATATTTTAACATTTAAAATATATTCAAATTTTCAAATATACTTGACAAGTATATGATTCTAGGTGTAAGTAAAACTACTGATTAAAGTTCGTTTACATGAACTGAAGTTCATCCACTCTTAATCTTGTTTTTTGCACTAAATGGAAAATGAAATGAATGGCTAGCTACTTTTTAAAGACAGTGATAACAACCACATGTTGTTGCTTCTAGTATTTATGCAACGAATTTGAGTGGAGAGTATCTATTTCTAGTATTTCATTTCCTTAAAGGAGCATATGCAGCAAAATTTTCTTGTGCACTCCATATATTTTCTTTATTACCATATTTATCTGCCACGTTAGCATACAAGGAATGTATATCAGTATATGATAATTGTCCATATATAATCAGACGTATAAATCTATTCCAATGAATAAATAGAATATTCTTATTTACCAATTTGGTTGTATTGCATTGTATTGGACACACTAACGTTAATCCTTTTAATAAGCTGTAAACGAGCTTTAACTTCATCAGCACTATAACACAAAATTTTCTTCCTATTAATTTAAATCGTATTATTTGATTTAACTTCACCATGCACTAATAACCTTAGAAAGTAATAAAGGATATTTTTTTTTTATTTTATTTCCTAAGGATGTAAGACACCTATTTATTTTATTGCACATTCCAGAATCAGTTAACCATATGCCCATAATATTTTCTGCTAAATATATATAAAGTATAATTACTTCACCTTGACTAGTAAAAAGTCTAAAAATCTTCTTTCAAGTCTAAGTAGCCTGTATGGATAGTATCATTTTTTCCACAAACTAATCATCTCATGATCCCTTGTAGATAATAATGTCATATAGCTATGTTTGATCTGTCAGCAAACAATAGTTCAACATATTCTCAAACAATAATTTACAGCCTGAATGTGGTATCAAATAGTTTTTCGTTAAGCTCCCATGTCAACTGACTTAGACTTGGGGCTGTGATTAGTTATGCTTTTAAAAATCGAGTTAATCATAAGCTTTAGATAAATACTAAAGTAGTGACATTAAGCCTCCATTTCATGACATAGTTCAAACTCGCAAAGGGTTCAATGTAGATTCTAGATCTATGCAGCTCATATACTGATGAAGTTAAGATCAAACAATTCACTTCCTCAATAATGCTGAATAAGCATATGCATGTTAAGGTAGAGCTCATATTAAAGAATGTCAGACATATGAATGTTGGTGTAGATGTTATTAAAGCAGTTAAGCTAATCACTTTGTCAAAGCAGATTCTCAAAAAATTTGGAGATGTGGAAGGTCTTCCCCTTTGACTAAGTTATATAGTCTCATCTTGGTCATATACAAATTCTGCTTGACCATGACTTAAATGTTTTATTGCTCCTGTATCTACAATCCAACTAAGAACAAAAATGTGCAAACAAACATAAGTAATAAGACAACCATGTATGCATTTATACTTCTTCGGATTAGTGCATTTGCAAGCAAAGTAGCCCAATGAACTTTACTTGTAATCAATGCCAAAACTTCTCTTGTTATTTATTATATCAGCAAATTGTTCTCTTTTTTCAGGGCAGTTGGTAGTGGCATCTTTGCTGAACCGGAACATCAAATCACGCCTACTATTAAGAGATCCTGAGAAAGCAACTACTCTGTTTGGTAACCAAGACGAAGAGAAGCTACAGGTGGAATTGTCATCTGATTCTTGAATAATGCATGGTCATTGATTATGTTCCTTACATTTGATTTTTATGTTGTAAACAGTGTTCTTGCTTTAAATTTTTGTCTGTCTTCAGGATGTAAATGTAAAATTTTACCGTAAAGAGCTTTTAAAACTTGATAGGTTTTTGAAGGGGACACTCGAAATCCAGCAGATCTAGATCCATCTATATTTGAGGTTTGTGCTTCACATTTAACCAGCAAACCTTTTCTTTTTTTCCATTTATTTTCTTGGTACATGACATTAATTTGGCCCAGTTTGGAATTTCCAAATGTATTGATCTTTCGCAAATTTTGTGTAGGGGGTTACGCATGTGATTTGTTGCACTGGAACAACTGCATTTCCTTCCAAGAGATGGGATGGGGATAATACACCGGAAAGAGTAGGTCAGAATTTTCTGTTGATATAGCAATAAATTCAATATATTATTATCAACATTTTAATTTGGCCTTTGTCCATGGATTATTACTAGCTTAGTAATGAATAATAAACATAATCATCAAACTTGGTAGATGTCTTAACTGCTTGTGCATTAACTTATTCATCCTCTGTACCTGGATTGTTGACAAACAAGCTATGGTCATTTTAGTATTCATACATCTTTCTACCGAACCAATCATATCTACCACTTCAATGCATCTATTATACCACATGTGTCTACGTGCACACGGACAAGGACAGAGCCAGTGTGGTGCCTAGGAGGGCCATGACTGCCCTTGGCTTTTCCAAACTTATTTCCTAGCCCACCTAAGTTTTTTCATCAATTTTTTTAGTAATCCTCATCTGGCTCCCCTTGAGCTTATTGAACCCTTTTAATTGTAAATTAACTTTTCCAAATTTTTTACGTTATTCGTGATTTTTTTAAAATTTATTAAATGTATAAAAATTTTTAATCCAAATTTCCTTATATTTTGTAGAATTGCTTGCATGATCATTTCTTTTATTTTGCATATTATTTGAAAAACATTGAATATAATATATGATGCTTTTTATGCAAATAAAATTCAAACTAATTTATTTATTTTAAAGATCATGAAAATTATCAAATATTACTCTATCAATAACTTAAAAAGTATTGCCCCCCTTAGCTTCCGGTCCTGCATTCTGTCCCTCCGAATGGCCTCATGCTTACATGCACAAGCACACTTAGAGACACAGTTATATTCATCCAATGGTTTTGACTATGTTGTATTCTTTAAAGATTGGGAGGGTGTAAGGAATCTCGTATCTGCATTGCCTTCATCATTAAAGAGAGTAGTTCTTGTTTCATCAGTTGGCGTAACCAAGTTCAATGAACTACCATGGAGGTAATATGAGTAATTAGTTGGAATATCTTTTGGATGTTAAATTATGAAGTTCATGATGACTTGCCTCTCTCTCTGTTAGCATTACACAGATTGTCTGGATATTCTTTTTTTTCCAATTGTTATGCTAAGATGTGCACTTCTCATTCACTGAACCATAAAGGTCCCCATGTTGGATTACATGCTGAAAGAAAACTGAAAAATCATCCATCCATTGTTCAACCTCTGTTATTCAAGGCCTATATTGAGAAATTGCAATTGCAGCCTCATATAAAATGCAAATGGACTGTTATAAACTCAGTAGTCACTACTTAGTTCTGCCACATAATAAAGTATATTATCCTTCATAGATAATCTTTGCTGAGGTCTCATGGCATTCAGTTCTTTAGTGACACCCTTTTGATCACTTTTGACATATGTTAAGCACCATGAGCCAAATAGTTCAGAATATACCTGATCATCAAAATTTGAAGCACGCATGTAGCTATTTGGGTATTTGGTTTTAAGCTTTCTATTATGTCTTGTTTAGCTACCATCCAAATAGTCAAACAATGAATGCCATTATATGGCTTTCTCATGAACAGGATACATATTTTTTCGTGACTTCAAACTTCACATGCATTATTATTTCTACTGTATAAATTATTTTGGTGAAAGAGATTGTCCTGCCCTCCCCTCCCCTGCCCCCTCCCAAATAAAGTGAGACCAAAAAAAACAAAGGAATCTACTTAATAGTATATAATAATCACAATCCACTTCATCTGATTATATGATTTAACTTAGTCTGGTATCAAACTATTGAAGGTCCTTGCTGTGCACCTATTAATACTGCTTTTTGCTGCAAAATATCTGAGGGCTGATTGGTTTGCAGCTAAATCTTCTTATCAACTCTATATTTTGACTTTATTTTTGGCAGCATTATGAACCTATTTGGGGTTCTCAAATATAAAAAGAAAGGGGAAGATTTTCTTCGCAAGTCTGGCCTTCCATTTACCATCATCAGGTAAGTGGCTAACGATAATATTTTTATCTCTTGATAGTATTGTTCTTGCATGCTTTTTCAAACTATACTCTTTTGTGTATAGAGCTGGTAGATTGACAGATGGGCCTTACACATCATATGATCTTAATACTTTGCTTAAAGCTACTGCCGGGCAACGCCGTGCAGTTCTAATCGGCCAAGGTATGTTAAAGCAGGTTTTATAATCGGACTTATTGTAAAAAATTTTTGTATTAAGTTATCAAAGGTAATTAATCTGCAATCATGGAAGGTAAAAAGTTTGAATGATTTTAACAACAGTATTTTTTGGGCCAGGAGTTAGTTGGTCTCTCACCATCGATTTCTTTTAATTCAGTTACTGTTAACATATAAATATTACACTTTATCCCTTTAATTGTTGGAGAAACTTATTCACAGGCCCTAATTTAATTGTTTAAGCTTTAAGGTTGAACAATCCCTTAACATATTATCAAAGCCTCTATGACCTAGTGGTCTAGAGTTTGAGTTTTGGCTTTCCTATTATAATGATAATAATTCAATTTCAACTGAAGGTATATGGTGGGCTTGTGTTTAGTCCATGCTTTCAAGTCAATGAACTTGCGTGTAATGGAGTGTGCTAGAATCCGGAATCTACACTTGGACCTTACTACAAGTTAAATTTAATTTAATTTTTTTATCTATAAAAAAACCAATAATTTTGACAGTGAAATCAATATGACCAGCTATTGCCTTGATAATGACATTTTAAGTTATGCTGCAGGGACGACAGATTTTAACGCAAATGGTTAAGTATATTATAAGCTGTCCATTTTATTAACATTCCTGTGTTTTTCTTCAAAAATGGCGCAGGAGATAAACTGGTGGGAGAGGTCAGCAGGCTTGTGGTTGCTGAAGCTTGCATACAAGCTCTGGAAATAGAATTTACAGAAGGCAAAATATATGAAATCAACTCAGTTGAGGTAAGTATTGAGATTTGATAGAAAGAGATTAAGGGTAAATGTAGGCATTCCACACATGCAATCATTACATTTTAGTTTTTCTGCAATTCAAGATCAATGCAATATGAACATAGAATCATTGAGACCAGTGTGATTATTGAAAAATGACAAATTAATGACTAGGGCTAATGGTGCTATACTGAAGTATTCTTAAAACAATTTCACTCTGTAAAATGTCTCATCTAAATTTAGCATGGTAAGTTACTGTTTTCAAAGTATTAGAATTATTGAACCAAATGTAAATTCTTTGTATGCTAACTTCAGAAAAGCCAAAGTAATTGCTGGTTGGCTATTACTTTCTGTTAACCTGGTAATTATCTTGCCATGGTGTGTATCTTTCTTGAAACTCTCTATGTTATGTAAAACAACTATTTTTAAGCCCTTCAATTATACCAAATTTAATCCTAGCAATTGAACACTGACATCATTGCAGTAGGTATATAATGAACTTTTAGATTCCGATGCAACTCTTTTACCCTGAAAGATTATGTTTCTAAAAATTTTTGGCTCCACCGTTTGGTGTTGCTATATCGTTTCTTGCAAGAGCAGATGATTTCAACCACTGTCTCTCTCTTTGATTTATAGTTCTGATTATACTTCACGAATACTGGTAAATGCCAAACACAAAATTAATAATCCTCTAACACAATTTTTGTGGAGCAATGCAAAAATATATATTCCAGTCTTAAGAGCTCTCTCTTTATGTGAAAATACTATTAGGATCAGACTGTATTTGACAAAACCCTTTGGAGGACCCCTGCTTTGAAGGTACTGACACTAGGCTATAATTTTTCATTTACTGTGCATTTTATCTTTTAGAAGTCTCAACTTAAATTGTCTAATCTTGTGAAATTATGGTCTGAATCTTTTAGAAAGAATATGTGCTTTACTAAAAATGTGTTATATATATATATATATTTTGCTCTTCATCCTGGCTTGCATATTAGTGTAATGCACTACGTTCTTGCATTAACTTTTGTAAAGATCATAGTTTTAACCACGATTGAGAAGTTGCTTTATTTTGCAGGGGGAAGGACCTGGTACTGATCCAGAAAAGTGGCAGGAGCTATTTAAAACAGCCCAAGCATAGTGACCTGATTCAGTAAACAGCAAGGATGTGGCCAGAGTGAAGAATTCATACTGCTTTATTCACTGTGTATAAAATGCATATAGCTACAATATCCTGCTGCCGATTTCATGAGCAGCACAACGGGCATTATATTCATCTCTTGTAACAATTATGATCGTCTTTGCAATCCCCCTGTAAGAGTTAAAACATTGTTTTGGAATTAATCTTATAAGCAGAAGAAACTTTGACCTTTTGTCTTAACTCGAATTGGCTTCTCATATTGCCCAATTTATTTTGGAGAGAGAGAGAGAGAGAGTTGGAGGGGCTATATCTGTCAAAGTGGAAAGCCAAACTCTTGCAAGGAGATGTTCTAAAGCAGTGTGGTTTAGAAACAAATACAAAAGGAAGAGTACCTCTCTACACTTAATCAGAAGAAACAAATATCATTAAGGAGACCGATAATAGAAAGATAATAGTTAAAGGTCCACAATGAGACTAGAACCCTTTTTTTTTCTTAATCACAGCAGTAAAATAAACCAGAGAATAAAGGTCTCAGTTACAACCAAGGAGGGTATATGACAAATTATTGGCAGATGCCCAATCCGCAGTCCGTTTCACCTAACACATAATAGCAAAAGCACAAGCAAAATTTAAATTTGGTGCTTCTTGAGCAGATGTGGATCAAAAAGAGGATAGTGAAAAGGATGTATTTTAACCCAAGCAGATTACTGAAAATATTGGAAATTTGATTTAATGATTATCCTTTGAACTGCCACTCTCTACGGCACATGGGACAATGTGCTTGAGAAGTCTGTGAATTCACCCATTTCAAGATGCAATGAAGATGGAAAGCATGGTTACATGCACCCCAAACTGCAAGAGAACAACAAACAATAAAATTCATTATTCATTAAGGAAATGGATAAAGAAAGGAGGATAATGACAATTCCATACACACACAGGATGCAGAAAACAAATTCTGAGCAAATCAATGAGATAGAAATGAAGAAAATCAAGGAGGAATCAATTTGAATTATTAGAGAAAATTATGCATTATATTTGTAAATACGTGTTCTGTATTTGTTCCATCATCTCTCTTTCTATACAACTCATAGCGGAAGTTGTAAATTATGCAAAATAAAGGAATTACCCTCTTTTTTCCATTGATTTTGCCACAAATTTTACTGCATTGTTCCCTACATTTTGCAGACTAAAATTTAGTGAATAGAGAATCTGCATGAGAGGAATACAGAGCATGGAAAAAGAAATATCAGCATGTGACTGACATGACGGTCACCATAGTTCAAATGTAATTCTCTCCTGCCAAATTATGCACCTTTATGATACACAACTGGCAAAAAATTAAATGCTGGATTTGTACAATCTTGTCAACAATGTGACATTCAAATATATATATCATCAAATCAAAAAGTGTCAATGAGTTAAGATTGATTGATTTTGGACAAAATTTGCTCCTTCAACAAATTTGCAAAAAGGAGCGTGAAATAACCATGTTTTGCAAAATGCTCTAACATTGCATTTTAATTCCCTGCACTTCCAAGGATACAAATTTAATTTTGGTTGTTAAGACCCCAATAAAATGGCAAGGGTCTACATTATATAATCAACCATGTAGCAAATTCCCTCATTAGGTGCCTACTCTTAAATCCATGTCTAAATACTCTTGTATCTCTTTCTCTTCATGACCAAACATACACATACATAAATACATACATGCATACATGTGTGTGCGTGTATGTAGAAAATTGAAATTATCATAGAAAAGAAATTCTAAATAGACTTTAGATCATATATTATTAAGACTTCAAATGAATGCTATTTAAAAATTTTAATTAGCATTGTCCTCATAATTCTCCAACAAGTAGAAAAAAGATAGAAAAGGAATGGGAGACATGTTAAGCTAAACTGAAAAGCAAGAACTATTTAAATGCACAGCATCACATAGAAACTCCTTTCAGGAGCTAAATAATGACTCAACAACATGAGAAACAATTGCAACAGTACTACCAAACAAGACAACTCTGAGGACAGACTTACTCAATGGGCAATCATCACCAGGGAGTTTACAGTCAGAACAGCAACCATCAAAGGCCATCCTACAAATTCCACATGTTTCATCTTGGGCATCCCATGTCCATGAAGCAACAGCATGCCATCTGCCATCATGAAGGGCAAGAATTAGGGGTCCTCATCATTTAAAAAAGGAAAATTCAAGGAAAAGCAGAACCAGATTGACTATAAGGAAAAAAACTAAGTGACTGGAAGCTTTGTTCAACCAAAAATTTCACTAGTTACATTGGGATGCAAGTGATAAAGCGAGCTTACTCTGTTCATATCCCAACAGATATTGAAAGAGAAATGGGTCAAGAGAAAACCGCTGTTTCTAGTGAAAACCAAATGTCATATTGACCACAAACCAGTCCAAGTTTACATCAAAAAGTTGAAATATATCCTTAGTACCATTTACACCACACCTGATATCAATCAAGGGCAAATTGCATTGCTTCTTATGCATGAACAATTTAAGAAGTTGAGGAAGAAGTAAAAGAAAATGCTAATCAGGTCAAATCATATATATGCTAAAAATTACACACACACACACAAAAAAGGCTACCATAGCAGGATAAATCATATTTATGCCAAGAATATAAGAACCAGTGGAATATATCATGTTTATGCTCAAGATTAACAAGAAAAAGCCATGTCAAAATTCAAGAAAACCATTACACCTAAAAGGCTTTTTATTTATGACCTTAAAGCTAGACTATACGTATTAGTTGCAACATTAGAGTTCGGTCAGAACTCTTTGAGGAGTGATTCAAGCCAATCAAGTTTTCTGTTGAATCAAATGTATTGCAACAGAATCAAGTAACAAAATACTTCACGAGAGGAAGATGAAAAAAAAAAGGCCAGGAATATTCTAAATCGTGAGGATACGTAGCAGCTTGACTTTCATCTTCTCCTGCAAAACCAAGACCTATGTGTGAGAACTTCCCCATATACAAAACATGAATTCATAAAAGAAAAGACTTATGTTTTAATCGTTCTAGAAACTTTAACAATATCAGCAAGATTCCATTTTCATTTTATATTCATTTCCAATTGTTCAATTTCCTCACCAACCAAATTGGCATAAGACAAGATAGTCAAAGTTCTGCTGCATCAGTTCCATTTTTGCTATTCATACATGCATAAGAGAACATCAGAAAGACACAATACCAACATTAAAGAAGTAAAATTGCTATCGTCTTTCATTATCATACCAATTTCAAGTATATGCTTGACAAGAAAACTACTATCACATAAAAGAAAAGAAAATAATTATCCAAAATTCTGAAAACATGTAAAAGGCAAAAATAAATTAAGAAAATAACTTTTGATGGAATAATAGACAAAATTTAGAAAAAAAAAAAACCCACAAGCTGAGATGCAGAAGATCATTAGGATTTGAATAGAAAAGAAACAAACAGATGAAAAAAATGAAACCCCAATACAAATTCTAAAACCCTTTTGGGTCTATAACTTTTTCCCACCAAATAATAACAAAAACCCAAATACTAAATCACCAAATAGGCAGAATGCAGGGTTGCTTTTGCATAGATCATGGCTTTATTCAGTGACTACACTTTGTTTTGAAGACCATTTCTATAGAACTTCTCCAAAATTCAGAAACAAAAAGAAACCAGGAAAATTGTTTTTCTTTTATTTCTTGGAAATGAAAATGGCTAGTAATTATACCTGAAGGTCTGAAACTTTGAAGTTGTTCTTTTCTCCCCTCTATCTACTTTTCTTTGGGTACACCCTCTATCTATATTTTTGGTGTAAAGCTTTTCGTCTCTCCTTCTCTTGCTTGTTCCCCCTCTATCTATCTCTTCGGTGTAAAGTTTTAACTGGCCTGGCTGGAGGGAAGATGGGTTTGGTCTAAGGGTGACTATATTTTCAATAGGGATATCAACGGGTCGGGTACCCTATAATTTCCAGGTGCCCGAATCCTAACCCTATAAAAAATCAACTACCCTAATCCTATTAACTATCCAAATAATTTTAAAATTACTACCCTAACCCTAACCCTATTACATTTTTACTACCTTATAATTACCCTAACCCATTTAAAAACCTGATTATATTAAAAAATTATTAAAATCTTCTTCATAAAATTTCTCTATGTATACCCAAACCCGTATACATATACAATAATATTTCTCTACATATTTCATAAAATTAACTACTAATTAAATTAATAAAAACAAAAATAATAAAATTTAAATTTAAATTTAAATTGGTGGACTGGAAACATTTGGACAGATACATTCAATCATCCATATCAAAGTCTGCATGATAAATAATAATTGCCAAGACTAGTTTTGTCCTAAGTCTAAGTCCTAATAGTTGCCCCGTTTGCAATAGCAATAGCAAACCATGCGATTAATCTTTAAAATAAAGCAAAAAGAAATAAATCAAAAAGTAAATTAATCTCTACACGCCCACAGTATCATGTTTAAATTAATCTCTACAAAGATATCATGTTTTTACGCACGCCACAACCAAGCATTAAAGGTATTCATTAATATCATCAATAGTCAATCCGAGTTTCTGTAAAAACTCAACACGCCCACTCATAACCTCAACGGTAGAAGGTAATTCTAGATTCTCTAATTCATGAGGGATTATACCTAAGGTTTTCAGATAATCACAGATTTTGACACGGTTAACTAGCTTTTCATTTTTGCCTTGAACAACACCCCAAGTGACAGAGGGCATTTGGTAGTCGGGGAACTTGGTGGATTGAGTTGAATATTGCGAAACCCCTAAAACCCTTAAAGGGTTTTGTATTTGAGCACATGGGTTTTGGAGGGTTTTGAGTTTCGGGCAACTTCGACGGAAAATATATGGGATTTGGAAGATTATTAAGAGCTTTTGCCTTTTGAGAAGTGCTGATGAGTTCATTTCACAGATCAAATTTTTGAACTGAAAAATGAAGGGATTGATTTATTGGTGAAAAAAGATTGATATTTGTAAAGAAGAGATGCAAAGGGACTGGCTTACCTCAAAAATGGCAGGGACAAAACTCAAGCCTGAAGGGATGGTTTGCTATTGCTGTTTTACTCTGAAGGCAGCCGGCAGGGCGTGGCTGTGGCTGGGCGGCTGGAGAGAAAATAAAGATGAACTGATGAAGGAGCCAAGCGTGGCGTGGTAGGCCGGCAGCTGGGGTCTTGGGGAAGAACAACTGAACAAGGATTCAACTGAAGGAGAGGCAAGGAGCGGCTACCGATTAGAAGAGAAAAAAGAAAGAAAAAAAAGGGGTGGGGAGTGGCTAAGGTTTTTATTTTTTAATCTTTTTGTCTTTTTTTTAGCATCAATCAGTATTACATAAACATTTCACATTTGGAATTTTGGATTAGGAAATTGTGAAATTTTTTTTTAATATGCACAAAAAAACAAATTTTGTTATATAAATTTTATAAGTTTATAAATTATCATTTTTATAATATTAATATAAAATAAAAAATAAATATATATTAAAAGTATTATAATGTACATATAAAATAGCAATTATATTTTTTATAAATAAATCTAATTTATATAAAACATAGTTATTAAAAGACCTTATAATTTAATTAATCATCATAATTTTATTAATTATATGAATTTGTCCTTAGTTACATGAAATTTAAAAAAAAATAGCTAAGTTTCAAAATTATTCTAATCTCACAACTTCTTTTTCAATAATTAAGTTTATATAAACAAAAGTATATATATTATTTAGTAATTAATTTATACAATAATAATTATATTTTAATAAATAAATAAAATATATAATATAAAGTGTATGTGTTAAAAGACATCACAAGTTTTATATTATAAAGTATATATATTAAAAGTATTATAGTGTATATACAAAATAGTAATTATATTCTTTATAAATTAACCCAATGTATATAAAGTATAGATATTAAAAGATATTATAATTTAATTAATAATTATGATTTTATTAATTATATGAATTTGTCCTTAGTTACATGAAATTAAAAAAAATAACTAAGTTTCAAAACTATTTTAATCTCACAACTTCTTTTTAGATAATTAACTTTATATATTATTTAGTATTTAATTTATACAATAGTAATTATATTCTTTATAAATGAGCATAATATATAATATAAAGTGTGTGTGTTAAAAGACATTACAAGTTATATACTATAAAGTGTATATATATATATATATATATATATATATATATATATATATATATATATATATATTGTAATTAATAATTTTATAAGTTATAATATTTATAATATTAACACAAAATAAAAAATAAATATATTTATATTAAAGTATATATATTAAAAGTATTATAGTGTATATACAAAATAGTAATTATATTCTTTATAAATGAACCCGATGTATATAAAGTATGGATATTAAAAGACATTACAATTTAATTAATAATCATAATTTTATTAATTAATTTAATTAATTATATGAATTTGCCCTTAGTTACATGAAATTTTTAAAAAATAGCTAAATTCTAAAACTATTCTAATCTCACAACTTTTTTTTAGATAATTAACTTCATATATTGCAAATTTATATAAACAAAGGTATATATATTAATTAATAATTAATTTATATACTAGTAATTATATTCTTTCTAAATTAACATAATATATAATATAAAATGTATGTGTTAAAAGACATTATAAGTTATAGTAACTATAAAGTGTGTATATATATATATATATATATATATATATATATATATATATATATATATATGTATATATTACAATTAATAATTTTATAAGTTATAATTTTTATAATGTTAACACAAAATAAAAAATAAATATATTTATATTTAAAGTATATATATACTAAAAGTATTAGTATATATATAATATAGTAATTATATTTCTTATAATATTACTCAATATATATAATATATATATTTAAAAACATTTCAAGTTAATTAATAATCATAGTTTAATGAATTACTTTAATTAACTATATGAGTTTGTCTTTAATTACATGAAATTAAAAAAATAGTTAGATTCCAAAATTATTTTAAACTCAAAAACTCTCTTTAAGTATATATATTATAAGTTATAATTTTTGTAATCTTAACCCAAAATAAAAAGAAAATATATTTTTATTAAAAATGTATATAATAGTAATTATATTTTTTTGTAATATGAAATGATATTCATATTATTTAAACATAATTAATAATCTAATAAATTTTTTATTTATATATATTCATATCATCATATTAGTTATTTCAATAACTATATTTTAAATATATTTGTTAATATAAAACAAAGACAATTGCTTGTCAAGTTGGTTAAGACGGTGAGTGTCTCCCTTATTTGGCTTGGGTTCAAGTCCCAAACTATCAATTTTATTCAACTATTTAAATAATAAAAAAATATATAAATGGGTATTTGTAAACGGGTTCGAAACAGGTATTTACGGAACCTGGTTAAAAAATAATTAAGTTCGGGTAATGGGTATTCAAAGTGTGAAACCCGAACATGCTCTGAACCCGTTTAATCGATACCCTAACCCGAAATAACCAGGTCGGGTACCCGCGGGTAGCCTATTATAGGGTACCCGTTGACATCTCTAATTTTCAATTAAATAAATAAGGTAATTTTTTTATAAAAAAATTCAAAGTTTTTGAAAACATAAAGGAGTCTTTTATTTACCTATTTTTAAAAAAATTAAATGAGTATATATATAACTTTATTTACTTCATTTATAAGAAAAATAATCATATTGAAATGATTACTTTTTATTCATATTTAATAATGAGAGTGACATATTTAATTTTACTAATTCAAGATATTTTTGTACGTAAAAGAGAATACTTTTAACTTGTAACTTAATCAAAACAAAAAATACTTAACTTTCACGTCCAAATACTAATTTCAACATTTTTATGAAAGCAAAAAGAAATAAAAATGCTGAAATTAAAATTCTTATGGAATTCAATTCATGTGTTAATATCCTTACAAAAAAGAAATTCATGTGTTATTGATTTATCATTCAAATAATTATTTTAATTAGAAATTAGTACAAAATTTCAACCTTCTAAACCTTGAAAATCATTTTTATACCCTTGCAGCTAGAGATTGTTAAACTTTATATGTAATTAATTTATAGTTAATCTAAATTTTATTATATGATTCTTGATTCATGGTCTGATAGGGAAAACCATACTAACAAAATTAACTATTAAAATTAAGTATATTGGAATCTTCCACATACTTAATCTACAACTCTCTAAGGGTAAGTTTGGTAGGGGGTACTCCTCAAGAATTTTTTTCCCTCTAGTCGGATTGTTTTTGGGAAAAGGAAATAATGATTATTCCTCAAAATCTCGAAATTTTCATTACGCCCCATGATATTAAGTATTCAACACCTGATCGAATCAAGTCTAAAACATTTTAGACTAAAATCCCTTTGCCTATTTTAAAAAATTATGAACTTTATTACGCCTTAGTGACTGAATACAACCACAATGAGCACCAAGTTGGCATTCCATTATGTCGATCCATCTCTGGTGGCTGACCAACAGTGAAGAAAGAAAAAGTAAAAAAAAATTAAATAAAAAGTTTAATTTTTAATCATAAATTATAAAAATAATATTTTGAATTAAAAAATTAAATTAAAATTATTAAAATTATTAATATTTTAATCATAATTATATATAAATTATAAATAAAATAATTTTAATACTTTAAAAATGTTAATGTTTGAATTATAAATTAAATATTTGTTGGCTCCATATGTTTTTTATGATAACAAAACCTTCCTTATTTATTAATGTCTAACTTCACTATTTAGTGTGTAGGATGAAGTTAATCCTCTTAATAAAATTGTTGATTAAAGGAAAATTTACTTAAAAGATAGGTTAATCAGTTAAAGTGAGAAACAAGAAAATTGTTAGTAAAAACAGAACCTCATTAACTAATTAATGTGGAGCCTTAACCAGTTAAGGCATGATTGGGCATTGGGTTGAAGCAAACCAAAAAAGCTCTAATCATATAGCACTAGGCTTAATTGATCAAGAAGGTGGTGGAAGATGAAAACAGAGACATGTTGGCTCCATAAGTTTTTTATGATAATAAAACATTCTCATTCATTTGTGTCTAATATTTCTACTTGAGTGTGCAAGATAAAAATTGTATGCAAATAATTAATCAATCATTCAAATGCACATATCAAAGAGCATAAGAATAAGAAAGTCACAATTGATCAACAAGACAGAAGCCCCTTAGTCGATTAATGAATAGTTAGTCAACTAAAATTTGAACTAGAAGTTGGCGGGCTGAAGAGTTTTGAGAGACAGAAAAGACTTAGTTGACCAAGGAATGGGTTAGTCGACTGAAAAGCTACTGTCAGAAATCTGAACTTCAAGACAGAACCAACTTAGTCTACCAAGAAGTAAGTTAGTCGACTAAGTGCCCACTATCAGAAATTGGAAACAGAAAACAGAGATAACTTAGTCAACTAAGACATATGTTAGTCAACTAAGAACATTCTGTTTGTAAATTTAAATCCTGCACTAAAAGACAAATTAACGGCCAAAACTGCTACCCAAACTATTTTCAACAGTCAAAAATTATCTAACTCACTTCAGAGCTGATTTTTCAAGTATAAAAGGGACTTCCAATGGCTAGAAATGCAATGAAAGGCTTTCAAGAACCAAAAAAAGCTAAAAAAAAAACCAAAAATTACTTTCTGCTCATTTACTGTACTCAACTCCTATCTTTGTAATTGTGATCTGCACTTCACTTTGTACCACTTAGATCAATTGTGTGATCATAGGTACACTCTTATTACTTCTCTCTTTGTATTCTTAGAGTGAGCGAGTCACTTTAAGGGATTAATTCAATGTAGAATTGCTTTATTGAGTGTAGGTTCTAACTTAGCCTTGAAAAGTTAGTTGTTGGGTTTTGGTTGATCTTGTGAAAAACCATTGTTGTAGGTTGTGGTTGAGCCTTTGAAAAACCACTTTGGGTTTTGTTTGAGCCGGTGAAAAACCATTGTGAACGGTTGTGGTTGAGCCTTTGAAAAACCACTTTGGATTTTAGTTGATCCCAGTAAAAACTATTATGCAAGGTTTTGGCTAAGCCTCGTAAAAGTCATTGTAAAGTTTGGTGAAAGCTTCTGAATTTTACCGGTTCATAGTGGATTAGTTTGAAAAATCCTTGGTTAAATAATCAAGGTAATGGATTTATGTCTTGGACCGAACTACTTTAAATTCCTGCGCATTGTCTACTTTGTTTTTATTTTCATTGCTTTTCAAATTAGTTCCTCATCTTACTAAGAACCAAAAAGTGCTATTCACCCCCTTCTAGCACATTTATTTGGGACCAACAAGACATGATAATCGATTAAGGAATTAGGTTAGTTGATTAAAGTACAAGGTTGTAGTACTTTCAAGTGCCAAAATTCAAATTTAAAATAAGTTTGACTGTTGAAGGGAGTCAAAATGGAGAATTTCAAATTTGAAGATTTTCTAATTGATTAGAGCTTATTTTAAGCAACTAAGATTGAAGGAAGTGAAGTTTCTATTAGTTAAAGGGAAAACCAATCAATTAAAAGAGATTGTTGTTTAGAGAAGATTGAAAATTGAAAGTTTTTAATCAGATAGAGCCTTCTCTAATCAGTTAACACAGTATACAGAGCTACAAGACAGTGTGGGAAACACTTTTAAGCTTATTGTAAGAGATTAAAGCTGGGGTTTGAAACTTACCTTGTAAAATTTTGGTGGAAATTGTTAATTCCACTAGTAAAGTGAAGTTGGTTGAAAATCTTTGATTAGGAGATCAAAGTAGTGGATGTAGGTTAAGGGGACTGAACCACTATAAATTTTTATGCATTGTCAATTTCTCTCTACCCTTCCTTACTTGATGTCTTTTAACTATAATCAGTTTTAAATCTTCCTTTCTTTAATTGATTAAAAGCTTTACAATTTAAAAAAGGGCTAACCTTAACATTTTTAATACTATTCACCTCCTTTTCTAATACAGCAACAGGATCAACAAGTGGTATCAAAGCCAAGCCCTCAAAATTAAGGCTTAACATCCTTAAGGGAGATTCACATAGCTTTGCAAAAGTCTGTTGTTACTGAGGGTTAATCCACAAATAGACATCTTTTATTTAATGGATTAAATTATGCTTGTTAAATTATTATAATGTTTATCTATATTAGAACCCTAGATTATGAAATGTGGGATGTGATCATGGAAGGACCTTACATTCCCACCTCACCTGGTTTTGTCACAAGTTATAAAATACCTACACTAAGAGCAAAGTGGGCTAAAGTTGAAGTAAAAAAAGGTTCAAACCAACTTTAAAGCTATCATGTGAAACCTCGACCTTTATAGATGTGTGACAGAGGTAGACACGATAACGCAGATTAGAGGTAGTTTTGTCATTTTCTTGGTGAGCTCCTAATAGTGGGTTTTTCTAATATTATTAAGGTCTAAGTAGACCGAATGATGTATATAATAATGAGATAAACAAAGAAAATAGAAATAATGATAATTTTCACAATAGGGGCAACATGGTCATTTTGGATCTTGGGTCTAAATTTTTAAGTTTTCGTGAACTCAAGTACCCGAGTCTATTATGGACCTTTTCTTAGTGTTAAAAGAGTAAAAAGTTGAGCCAAAGGGAAGAAAAAGGCAAAGTCAACTATGCAACGACATTTTTGTAAATAAGTGGAACTTTAGTTAACTCTAGAATAAATATCTCATTTTTTCCAACACTTTCGCCTCACTTCCAACAGCTTCTTCTTCTTTTTCCCATCCTTTTTCCTCACTAAACGTTTTCCATCTTCTATGGAAGCCATCCCTTGAAACCTCCATAACTTTCTCAAAGTAACTTCAATTCTCATGCTTTGGTACACTTTTTCATAAGATTCTTTTTGCTCTTTTGCTTCTACACCTCAAGAACCCTCAAAAGTCTTTCCTCAATACTTTCTCTCACTAGTTGAACATTTTAGAGAGAGAGAGAGAGAGAGAGAGAGAGAGAGGCTTTCCAAATAGCTTGAGGAAAACTCTTGAAAAGGAATTCAACTACAAATTCATTAAGGTTCCAATAAGACCCCACATCTCCACTTGGAGCATAAGTGGAAGTTGAAGTCTATTAAAGAACCAACGAAGACAAGTGAGTGAACTTGCATTAAAATATTTTGGGATAAATGCATATGTATTTGGTTGAATCACTTGAAATATTTTATTGAACTTTTCTCTAAATATGCATGGGAACAAGCCCTTGATGAAACGTTTTTATGATTTGAAATGTGTAGTGTGATGAATTCATGTGTTCCTCTATTATGATGATATGTATGTTATGCCTTGAACGATAGTGTTGTGTGATAATTATAACCGTACATGTGTGGTAAGGGAGTGCACATGACAGTGCCGGTAGTGTGTGGTGTGGGAGAGCACATGTCGATGATATATGCCATGTGCGGTATAGGAGAGCACATGATAATGATATATGCCATGTGTGGTGTGGGAGAGCACATGATGATGATATATGTCGTGTGCGGTGTGGAAGTGCACATGACGGTAATGGTGAGGTACGATGTGAGAGTGCATCTGATGATGATATTGTAATGTGAGGTGTGGGAGTGCACATGAGCCGGGGGAGAGCTAGGGTGATGCTGATAGTTGTATATATGTTATATAGAGGTTACGAAAATAAAATGTGATTGTATTGAACGTTGAATGTTAAAAATTATTAAATACGTTCAAATTGATTTTCATTGTAGCAAAAATGGATTTTCATTGTGACAAGAATTCTTCTAACTTAATTGCCCTGTTTCTCGCTACAAAGAAATTCATTCTCGCTGCAACGAGAAACTCTCGGGTGTTGGGGGTTTGACCTTGTCTGGTTTTCGCTGTAGCGAAATTCATTCTCGCTGCATCGAGAAACTCTTGAGTAATTGGGTAAAATGATTTCCCAGGTTTTCGCTGTAGCGAGAAACTATCAGGTGGTTGGTTCAAAATTTTTACCCTGAATTTCACTGCAGTGAGAATGCCTTTTCGCTGCAGCGAGATTCACTCTACCATGCTTGCTTTGCTTGGATTCTATTGTAGTTTTCACTCTTTTCAACTTCATTGTTGATCATGGATCTTTCAACACTAAGACACTAAATAATCAAGGGTTGAATTGAGGGGTTTTAACAAGAAATTAAGCTAAATTGCATTAATTTCAACATAAGTACATCATGATTTCTACACTTTCTTTATCGTTTGCTTATTCCCTTCCTATGTTCACTCATTGGGTTTATACTCACTCTTTTTAACTTCATGTTTTTAGATTCAGAGGTAGTTGGGACCTAGATTGAAGTGTCTTCTTCTATTCGCCTTTTGGCAAGTACCATGGCATTCAGTAGTCGTACCTGTACCCAGAGTCCCTCCACTGGAAGTCAATAAGTCTTTTTGCTTGTGTATACGTACACGTGATGTAAATCACTAAGATACATGTCATAAACAATATATGTTTATTTTGATTAACATTGCTACTATGAGTTGGCAATGGGTGACATTATTTTAAGATAATACAAATGTAAATATTTAGTTGTCATAGTATATTATTGAAATACTTATAGTTAAGAATTACGAAATGTGACCGTGGGAATGAGTGATGAAATAATGGACAGGACTACATTAAGAGGCTTGCTTGGGCTTAGTGGGCTATGCCCATTGGGCCCTTGCATCGGTCATGGCCCAAAAATTAGGCTATGACATATCAACACGCTCCATTGTGCATTGACCCCCATAGATAAAATCTCTAGTTATACCATAGCTAAGAAAATTTGAAAAAAACTTAAGGTCATCCATAAAGAAACTTCACAAGTTAAGGAGTCCAAAATTGTCGTACTCACTCATAATTATGAAATATTCAAAATGGAATCGAGTAAAGACATCTCTACCATGTTTGATAGGTTTCCCAACATTACAAACAAACTCAATCAACTTCGGAAAATCATTCCTGAACATGAGTTAGTGAAAAGATTACTTACATGCTTCCTAAAAAGTTAGAAACCCAAAGTCACTACCATCCAATAAGCTAAGGATCTTAATACTGTCATACTTGATGAAATTTGTGGCTCACTATTCATACATGAACTTGAAATAAAAGAAGAAGAAAATGAGGAAAAAAAATGCCAAAGAGAAAAAGAAAAGTCTTACACTCAAGATTAGCACACTTGAGAAAGACCTTAAAGAATTGTCAAGTGATGACCATGAAGAACTAGCCATGATGGCTAAAAATCTAGACAGCTAATTGTCAGTTAAAATCCTACTACGTAAGTATACGTATCGAATAAATAGTAGATTAGCAAGCAGAGTATCGATCCCACAGGGAATTGATCTAAAAACTTTACTAAGTACTAAAATTAGACAATTTAATCTTATCCAAACAATCGAAATTAATTGAATAACTAAAACTAATTAACTAAAATTTAGATTAAAAAAATCAAAATAATAATAACTTGAAAAAAATATCAAATCAAAAAAGCCTAGGATTACAATATCCCTCACACTTAATCTAAATCTTACCTCTCTTCCTTAAATTATTTCAATGGGTGGAATTGCTAACCTAAAGTTCTAAATTATTTATAAGGGTCTCCCGACTCATCCTATAAAAATATCTATTTTAACCAAAACATTATATCCCTATGTGAATTGAAATTAAAAAAGACTCATTAAATGCAGGCTCTAATCTAGCTACATATAGCCTATAGGTATATCCTATCCTATACGCAAATCAATTAATATAATCATATGCTATCCCAATTTTAGTCTACTCTAAACTCCATTTCCCAAGTTTGTTTAGGTTCCTAGATCAATTGAATTAGTGGCCAAGCAATTAAAAGCATTAAGAACAAATTGGAATAAACAATTCAAATCCTATTAAAAATAAGTAAGAAAGAAATTAAAAACTTAGATTGCATGTGAGTTCAATTGCAATCATAGAAAAAGAAAATTAGCTACTCATAATTGCAAAATAAAATAACATTATAATAAATTCAACCATTGAGAGTAACAAGAAAAATAAAAGCCAAGGAAAAAAATAAAACACTAATTGCCGTCTTGATCTCCAAGTTTCAGCCTCAACTCCTAGCTTCTTGAAACTCCAAAAGTTCTCCCTAATATTGTTAAACATATCCTATTTATACTAATAAACTTAATCTAAAGTTCCTTAAGTTGACCAAGGGTTTAATTGAGCTAAAAAGTGGAATGAGAGGCCCAAAAAGTCAATTATCAGTCTTCAAAAATTTCCATTCCCGGCACAGTACGTCTAGCCATTTTCCAACACGATTTTCTCTATCTTCAAAGTAGAACTTGTAAAGCCCGACCTTATAAAATACTTGTCATGACATACATGTGATGATAGCATGATTGCATGCTAGGAGAGTCTCGAAAAATTTACAAAAGTAAGTATTGTACCTAGAGATACAATAAAGTTGATTTAAGCCTCGAACTAGATCAAATAGAGAATTTGAGATGAAATTAAGGATATTAAAGTACCAGAATAGTTTAATATGGTGATTTGGAGTTTGAGGATCAATTTGGAGTCAAACGGAATTTTCACTATCCAAGGGCAAAATGGTCATTTGTCACCTGGGGACAAAATGAGAATTTTTAGAAAAGATTTTTTGACCCCATTTGACTTGTTAGAGTATGATTTGAGTATTGGAGTATGATTTGAAGTTAAGAAGTGAAAAAAATTTTAATTCCGATATTTTTCAGAGCATAGGGGTAAAATGGTAATTTTACCACCCCAGTGGCAAAATTATAATTTTACACCACCATGACATTTGTCAAGGTCCAGAATTCTACCTCTTATTATTTTATGCTATGGATAAATATTAGAGCATTTGTGATGGTGAGAAAAGGCTTAAAAATTAAGTTAAAACAAATGGACCAATAAAAAGGTGACATGTGTCAAAAATTTAATATTTTTATATTGCCATTTAAAAACCAGCCCACACTCTTGCACTCAGCATTTCAAGGCCGACCAGAACCTGCAGAAAAGAGAAGAAAAGAAAAGAAAAACCCTAGGGAGGAAAAACTAAGGAAAAATTATTGAATTTTCAAGAAATTGATGACTAAAGGTAAGATTTTTAATATTAAGCTTGAAATTCATCTTGCCCATGCATTCTTTTCCATTTTTCATGAATTAAATTCAAGTTTTCATGAGGGGCAATATGCTGGCCAGATTTGGAGAGAGAAAGTTGGTGATGAATTTAGTTGAATTTCAAGGTAACTTAGTGTTTTTAGGTGTTTAGTAACATTTAGTATGAAAATTAAGCAAGAAATCCACATGCCCATTATAGAACCTATCTTGGCTGAATTTTATGGGTGAGGATTGATGATGAATTTGGTTGTTTTTCATGCCATTTAGATGTATTTGGTGCTTAGGAATACCGAAAATCGAAAACGGATACCGAAAAATTTTACTCCCGTTGTTGGCAATTTGCACCATAATGAGAGATATTTTGGTAATTGCACTTAGAATAGACTTGTAGTGAAGTCTGTGGAATTTTGGGGAGTACTGGAAGTGCAATAAATTAATTGGAATCGAATTGAACATTTAGACCGATTAAATAGTGCATACTGCGCGATAGGTCGAACACCTCCCATTCCATTGCATGCATTCATATAGAACATAGAATAGTTTTGTAACAATTTAGCATAAGTATATTAAAGTTCCCGTTGCACATTATGTATAGATGGTGAGCCCTCGGATAAGGGCCAAGGTATTGCACCCGAGGATCAAGAATAGGAGTGTTGTAAATTCCCGTCAAAGTGAGTAACCACTGTTCATCTTATCTATCTAGAGTATTTTTACAATCGTTTTTATGATTTTAAGAATATTGAACCTAAATGAATTTTATGTTTTATGACTAATAATCGATTTAAGGAATAAGGTTTATGACTTATTTTACAATTCAATAATGTTTCTGAAAATGTGAGTATGTGGAGACCAACCTTTGATGTTGCTTATTTATTTAAGTTTACGTACCTATGTTTGGAATTGATGATTTATGAACTGATACGTGATGACATATGTGGTTGGGATTTTGGGTCATGAAATATATAAACTGTTTGTTTTCCTTTGACAGGCTGGGTAGTATTATGTTAGCCACGTTATGCTGTCAAAATTTTATTGATTAGTGGGTTATTTAATTAGTCACTGCAGTAGGCGAGTTTCCGTGGACCAGCCTATTAGAGGGGCACGGTAAACCCCGTTATATTTACCTTAGTAGGAGATATCTCCTAAGGTACGATAGAGTTCACTTCACGCTGAACCACCACTTGAGGATGAATTCTGCCAACGCCAAGGGATGGCTAAACTATGTTTTTACGAGTAGTTGTTAACTTAATAACCTTGGCGGACTCGGTTGAATACCTCGGCCAAGGTATCACCGAGTATGATTTTTGGCATGAGCCAAGTTTTTAAGAAAATCATAAGTCGTGATGTGTATTATAATGAAATGTGTTGTTTTATATGATTTGAAACAAGTATAAAATGTTGTGGATTATGGTATGATGAAAAGTTAACTGTCTCCATTTACTCGGTTTTAAATGTTAATGACGGACTTTGTTTACTCACTGAGTTTATGAAAACTCACCCTTTTTTTTAAACCATTTCAGGTTCAAGATAATCTGTAGGCAGTCGATTTCATCAAGGATTTCGTTTGGACTTACTTCCTTGGAAATGGTAGGTCTACATTCTTGCACACTTTTGGTTATCTCGGGGTCCATATGCCATTGTAGGATAATTTTGAATATCTGGTTTACTGTATTACTATGTGTATGAATTTATTTTATTCTCACGTTACAAAAATTATTTATGCATAGTTCTATAAAAATTATTTTATAAGAAAATGGAATATATTATCGAATATTTTTATTTAGTCTAATTAGTCAACTTTTCACTCCAAATGGATGATTTAGATTGCAAAAATTTATTTTTAATCGGAAATGGATATCTTTCTATCATACATTGTATTTTTATCAGGTTTCGAAATTTTCAAGTAAAAATGACCAAAATACCCTTGTGTGGTCAAAAAAATTTTTTGATTGTTTTCGATCTAAAATAATTTATATTCTCTTACAACTCGATATTTAGTAACTATTGCCCACAGGGGAAGTGAAAAACTGATGCAAGAGCCTTGCGAGGTTTCGGTTGACATACCTAGTAATGAATGATTACCGAGACTTCGCGGCGGTTGTCACGGACTCGAAGGGAGTGTCGGGTCATGATAGAACTGGGCAAAGTGATCTTCATAAAAATTGTAGCTCTGTCTCTTAGCTTTCCAATGGTCTAAGAATCAAATCAATTGAAGTCCTGTAACTTAAGTTATGACCAAAATACTGAAACATATGCAAGCAGATTTCTAGGTCTTTCTTCTTTCCAAAATTAAGCTCAATTTCTTTTAATCCTTCAAAAAATATAAAAACTAATAAATAATAACCAAATTAAAAGGAATAACATAAAATTAAAATAAATTACTAAAAAATACACTAATTATAAAAATAACTAAAAATAAATAAATTATAGTTGAAAATTGAGAACTTAGCCAATATTTCATAGCAAAATTGGACTAAAATAATTCTATAAATTAGAATTATCACTAATTGGACAAAAAGGTAGAAGGTTTGGAAGAAAAAATTTCAAGAAGAATTAAGGTTCTTCTTGGAAAAACAAGTATAAGGGTGATTTTTGCAAAAAGGATGAAATAGTATGTTTTGAATGCAAAAAACCTAGATACTTTATATTAGAATGCCCATAACTCTAGGAAGAAACTTCAAAGAAAATGAAAAAATCAAAAGGAGCACTGGTGACAGCAACATGGCTTGAGAGTGATTTTTTATGTTCAGAGGAAGATAAAGAAAAATAAGAGAAAAGAGCAAACTTTTGCCTAATGGTAAAAAAAGAAGAAATTGAGGTAACATCTAACTCTTGTGATATTTCTTATGATGAACTTCAAGATGAGTATGAATGCTTGTATGCTAAATTTGAAAAACTTGTTCTAAATATAAAACTATGAGGAAGAAAGCCATTGCTTTAAATGATGAGCTAGAGAGAATCAAGCATGACTATAACTATGTTTTTGATCATAGGAATATGCTTCAAATTGAACTTAAAAAGTCCAAAGCTGATTTTGAACTTTTGAAGTTAGAGCTAGAGAGCAAAAATATAGCCTTACAAAAGGTAATGGATGAAAATGTTGCTCTCAAAGCTACAATGAAGGAGAACTTAAAACTAAATTTGGAAAATGAAGAGAAACCAAAGAAAATTACAATGTTTAAAAGGAAAAATCATGCATCCTCTCAACATTGTTATGTGTGTGTTAAAAAGGGACATTTATGTTATAATTGTTATCATAATGGAAATAGACTTCCCAAAACCAAATTGGTTTGGGTGCCCAAAGAATCTCATGTGTTGGTTAACCCCAAAGGACCCATCAAAGTATGGGTACCTTTAAAGAAAAACTGAAAATCTGTTTTGTAGGTTGAGCAAGAGCAAAAGGACAAATGTTTTCAAGCTTAACCGAAGGAAAGGTAGCCTTGGTACTTGGATAGTGGCTGCTCAAGGCACATGACAGGCAATGAGAACTTATTTGTTAATCTTGATAGAAACAAGAGTGGTAGTGTTTTCTTTGGTGATGACTCCAAAAGTATTATCCAAAGAATTGGAATCATTGGTAACACATCTTAAACCTAAATCAAACATGTTTTATTTGTTAAAGGTTTAAAACATAATTTGCTAAGTACTAGTTAGCTTTGTGATAGAGGCTTTAAAGTATGCTTTGATTCCCATGGATGTCAAGTGATTGATATTGACACTAACAACATAGCATTCATCGGCAAAAGAATTAAAAACATGTATGTTATTTTTCTTGATGAAATAGAGTCTAGTGAATCTTGTCTTATTGCCAATGATGTATGTGATAATTGGTTGTGGTGTAAAAGAGTAAGATATGCTAGTATGCACACTATTTCAAAACTCTTAAAAATGACCTAGTTATTGGACTTCCAAAGATAACCTTTAAAAACGACAAAGTTTGTGATGCATGTCAATTTAAGAAACAAGTAAAAAGTTCATTTAAATCTAAGAAAATCATATCAACTTCTAGACCACTTGAACTATTGCATGTTGACTTGTTTGGACTAATTATTTTTGCTAGTCTAGGATACAAGGCATATGGTTTTGTTATTGTAAATGGTTATCTAGATAAACATAGGTATATTTTCTTGCTCGCAAAGATGATGCATTGCCAACCTTTGTTAAACATTGTAAAAGAGTTCAAAATGAAAAGGTCTCACCATTGTTAATGTTAGAAGTGATTATGGTGTTAAATTTGAAAATGATGATTTTGAAATATTTTGTAATGAAAATGATTTTGACCATAACTTTTCTGCTCTTAGAACTCTACAACAAAATGGAATTGCTGAAAGTAAAAATAAGACTTTAAAAGAAATAGCAAGAATAATGCTTTGTGAAAACAACTTACCAAAATATTTTTGGGCCAAAGTTGTGAACACTGCAGCTTACATTTTAAATAGAGTTTTCATTAGAGCCATGATTTCTAAAACTCATTTATGAGTTTTATAAAGGAAGAAAACCAAACATTTCTCAGTTAAGGAGTTTTGGATGCAAATGTTTTGTTTTAAATAATAGAAAACACTCATTAGGAAAATTTGATGCTAAGAGTGATGAGGGTATTTTCTTAGGTTAGGCATTGAACTCTAAAGCATATAGAGTGTTTAATAAAAGCACACTAGTTATAGAAGAGTCAATTCATATTGTTTTTTATGAGACTAATGTTGCACAAAGAAAGGTAGTGTTTAATGATGATGACGTAGAAGATATTGAGAAGAAAATGGAGAAAATAAACTTAGACAACAAAGTAGATGATGGGAAAGCTTAAAGGAGAAAAATAAGGAAAAACCACCATTAAAAGACTTGCAAAAAAACTGAAGAATAACACAACGGTCTTCTTAAAAGCTGAACATTTATAAGATATCATCCTCAAAAACTAATCATCGGTGATCCTTTGGAAGGTGTTAAAACTAGAAGGGGATTAAGAGAGGCTTATGAATATCTTGTATTTATATCACAAGTGGAACCAAAGAACTTTGAGGAAAAGGAAGAGAGTTAGATAATTGCCATGCAATAGGAACTTGGCCAATTCGAAAGGAACAAAGTTAAGACTTTAGTTATAAGGACAACTAACCATCCAATAGTTGGTACAAAATGGGTATTCAAAACTAAAATGGATAAGTTGGGAAATGTGGTAAGGAACAAGGCAAGGTTAGTTTTTCAAGGCTACAATCAAGAAGAAGGTATTGATTATGATGAAACTTTTGCTCTTGTAGCTAGATTAGAAACAATTAGACTTTTACTTGCCTATGCATGCTACATGAATTTTAAATTGTTTTAAATAGATGTTAAAAGTGCATTTCTTAATGGATTTATACAAGAAGAAGTATATGTTAAACAGCCCTCTAGTTTTGAAGTCTTTGACAAAACTAATCATATGTATAAATTGCATAAAGCTTTATATGGATTGAAATAATCTCCTAGAGCTTGGTATGAAAGACTTTCAAAATTTCTAATTGAAAAAGGATATCTAGGGGAAGTGTAGATAACACTTTTTTTATTAAGAAAAATGAAACTGATTTGATTGTAATTCAAATATATGTCGATGATATAGTATTTGGTGTTACTAATAATAGGTTGTGTGAAAATTTTATTGAGGAAATGCATGGTGAAATTGAAATGAGCATGATAGGAGAATTAAAATTCTTCCTTAGTTTATAAATCAGGCAATGTGAGGATGGAATATTTATCAACCAAGAGAATATACCAAAGAAATGCTAAAGAAATTTAGTGGGGTGAATATGAAAGCAATTAGGATACCTATGAGTCTTTCCAAAAAGCTTGACAAAGATGATAGAGGAAAAAATATGGACCAAAAACTCTATAGAGGTGTGATTGGCTCACTTTTTTATTTAACTGCAAGTAGAGTTAATATTTTGTTTAGTGTTTACTTGTGTGCAAGATTCTAATCATGCCCTAAGGAATCACATTTTACTGCAATGAAAAGGATCTTTAGATATCTCTTGGATACACAAGGTCTAGGCCTATGGTATCTAAAAAGCTCATCTTTTAATCTTCTTGGCTATTTTAATGCTGATTTTGCTGGCAACTAAACTAATCGGACAAGCACTAGCAGTACCTGTTAATTCCTTGGAGACATGCTTATGTCTTGGTCTTACAAGAAACAAAATTCTATTGCTCCATCAACTGCTGAAACTAAATATATCTCACTAGAAAGTTGTTGTGCACAAATATTATAGATTAGGCAATAACTAAATGCACCCAAGCATTTGACTCATTAATTGGTGCATAATCCCCTTGCCTAAAGAGTAGGGTTCAAATCCCCCATCCCCCAATTATAAAAAAAAAATTAAATGATTTTGGAATGGCTATGCATAAAGTTCCCATCTATCGTGACAACATGAATGCCATTAATATCTCAAAAAATTCGGTCCAACATTCTAAAACTAGGCACATTTAAATTAAACATCACTTTATTATAGACTATGTGCCTAAGGGAGATGTTAAAATAGAATTTGTAAATATCTTACATCAATTAGCAGATATTTTCAGAAAACCATTGAATGAAGATCAGTTTTGTAGAATTAGAAGAGAGTTAGGGATACTAGATGTTAATGAAGTGTGACTAAGTTGAATTAAATATGTTTTTGATGATATACAGCATAATCATTGTGCTTATTTCTTGGTTTAATTGATTAAAAATCCTTTGGTTAGTTAAAGGGAACTTGGAAGGTAGATGAGATTTATATTAGTCAATTAAGAACTCCCTTAATCAATTAGAGCAACTCTATGTAAGGAGGTAAAACCAAGTCAATGAGATATTAATTAGTTAAAAACCCCTTTAACCAATAAAAGCAGACCTAGTACTACAAATAGAAATACTCTAATAAGTTAAGGCTCACTCTAATCGATTAGAGCCCCTTTGGTCGAAAGGAAAACTAACGTGTAGGAAAATTTCAATAAAAAATAAGAAGCGAGAGATACAGGAAACCTCTAACTTAAAACGTGGGTTAACCAGTTATTAAACCTTTTCCCAAAAACTTTTTAGTTCCTTAGAAAACCCACCTACCAAAAGATTAAAATCCCCAAACTTTCACTTTTTTAAAAAACAAACCAACTTCCTCTCAACTCTCTGAAACTCAACAAACCCTAAATCCACACCATCAAGAAAACCCATGGCTAAAAACTTCTCTCACACACAAGGTTGCTGACAAAGGAAAAAAGAAAAAAATGGCTGATGATTGCCCTCCTCTCCCTTTAAAGAAAAAGAGCAAAACTCAAGGTCCTTTAGTTGCGACAAAAAGAGAAAGTCAAAAGAAAATTTCAAGAAAAATAAAAAAGATTATTGTTGCAAGGGTCTCCATTGAAAAAGGTAACACCTCAAACTCTCGATTTAGAAGTAAGATTCATGCCGATAGGTATAAAAAGATAGAAAATGCAACTATCTCTTGTGAAAATTTTTTTGATTGGTTGAGCTTTAATGAATTGCCTGCTGTAAAAAGTGCCTTGTTGAAATATTTTGATGAATTAAAACTGAAAGATTTGACTACCTTTGGAGGTAGGGCATTTTGTCCCACATGGGTTAACGAATTTTATTCTAGTATAGCCTTGAATAAGAATGAAATTGTCAATCAAGAGGAGTTTATGGAAGATGGTCTGAATGTTTTTCTAAATGGAAGAGAATTTCAAATCACTACTAAAAATTTAGGAGAATTTTTGAAGACAAAATTTGAGATAGGTGAATTTAAAATTCTAAAGAAGTATGATCCTAACCTTATTTGGGAGATCAGGATTGGCAGAAAAGAGAAATATCCATCGAAAAGCTATGCTAATGACATTAAAAATGCTTAGCTAAGAATCTTTCACTACTTCATTATTTCCACACTTCATGGAAGAAGCAATAGTTTTAATTATGTGAGTGCTTAAGATTTCTAGCTAATGAAGTCTGCTTTTAATGAGATCCCACTGAATATAGCTAGGTTTATGAATGAAAGAATCAAGGGAACATACTTGGGAGACAAAGCTAATCTACCATATAGTAACATCATTTCATCCTTTGTCAAGAAAAAAGGGATTTGGAGTATCAGTTTTTAAACAGATTTAGTGAAAAGTAAAAATCAAGGTATCTTCTTGGGTTGTTGCTAAATATGAGATATAAGTTGGAGAGGAAAGAGTGCATCAAATCCATTAGAGGCGCACCAATTCCTCTTGACACATAAACACCATCTACATCTCACTAAAGAGTTAGTTAAGCCCTCTACCAAAGTCAAATGATATTCAATCTCCTAATGAAGATCTCATACTCCAAGAAAAAAGAACCAAACCCCTTGCCTTTAAAGTTCAAGCCAAAGCTGCAAATGTGTCCAGTAAGAGAACTGCCACAGAGCAGTTTGACCTACATGCATCTCACCATGAAAAATGATTATGAAAGAAAAAGTTGACAATGAAAACAAAGAGCCAAATGCTGAAGTAACTCTTGAAGCAAAATTAGCAAAAGGAATTGAAAAAGAAAATGAGGATGAAGAAATGGAAAAGGAAAATAATTAAGAAAAAGAAGTAGATAAAGAAACAAAAAGTGGGAATGAACACTTGAATGAAGGAAATTCAACAACTACAAAAGCAAATGAAAACCCTCCTAATGAATTTGAAGGTATCCTGTTTTCAAATTTTATCACTGAAATCTTCATAGAAGCTGTAGTTGACCAAGCCAAACAAAAGGAGAAAATGGAACAAGAAGCTCAGTCAGCACAATAAGACAAAGATGAAATTGCAAGCCAAGCATATCAAGATAAGGGAAAAATGGCAGTCATTAGGTCTATAGCTAAGAAAACTGCTAGAAAAAAAAGAAAAACAATGGCCACAAAAACCAAGGTATTCAGTAGAAGGAAGTCTTCCAAGATAGCTGAATCCATTACCAAGCCAACCTTTAAACCTGCATCCCTTGAAATTATATCTTTTGGATCCTCTTCCTCATCCGAACCCAAATCCCTTCATTCCCTCCATGTTAACCCTCTAAATGTTCACCTAAGAACTAATGAATCATCAATAAACGAGTCTTCATCAGACTCTGATTAGTTAAAATACAAACTTAGGTCTCTCTTTTGATTCATGACAAAAAAAAAAAAGAGAAAATAAAAGGATAGATTAGGGTGAATAATGTTTGTGTTTCGTGCTATGAACAATGTTTATGTGTTTTGTCTTAATATGTTTTATGCTGTGTTTCTATGATGAATTGCTGGTTGGACAATCTGTTAAGGATATTATCTATGTTGGATGATGGTTATATGTGTGTGTGTGTGTATTTGTGTTTTCATGTTGAATGCTTATACCTGTACATAGATATACTCTTATTGTTCTTAATGCACATATTTAGGGGGAACACATATCTAAAGGGAGCAATTTCCTAAATTTGCACATAAATTTTTTTTATATACATTGCACTCTTAATATGGGAGTGTTTTGTCATTATTAAAAAAAAGAAAAAAATATTGACTCCTTATATTTTTTATGATAACAAAACATTTCTTATTCATTAATGTCTAACTTCACTATTTACGTATGTAGGATAAAGTTAATCCTCTTATTAAAATTGTTGATTAAAGGCAAGTTTACTTAAAAGATAGGTTAATTAGCTAAAGTGAGAAAAAAGAAAAAGGTTAGTGAAAATAGAACCTCATTAACTAATTAATGTGGAGCCTTAACTAGTTAAGGCATGACTAGGCGCTGAGTTGAAGCAAAACACAAAAGCCTTAATCAGTTAGCACTAGGCTTAACTAATTAAGAAAGTATTGGAAAATGAAAACAAAGACATGATAATCGGTTAAGAAATTGGTTTAGTGAGTTAAAGTACAAGGCTGTAGCACCTTTCAAGCACCAAAATTCAAATTTAAAATAAGTTTGACCATCGAAAGGAGCCAAAATAAAGAATTTCAAATATAAAGATTTTCTAATTGATTAAAGCTGATTTTAACTAGTTAAGATTGAAAAAAGTAAAGCCTCAATCAGTTAAAGGGAAAATCGATCAGTTAAAGGAAGATTGTTGTTTAGAGAAGATTGAAAACAAAAAGATTTTAATCGGGTAGAGCCTCTTCTAACCTGTTAACACAGTATACAGAGTTGCAAAACAATGTAAGCCAAGAAGGCGTAATCAGTTAAAGCTTGCTTGTAATTAGTTAACAAAACTCTATCTATCTATTTGAATTTAAACACAAAAAGATAAAATAACAGCTAGAATGGCATTAGAGTTGTTCTTAACGGCTAGAAATTGCCTCAAACAACAAACTCTGACTCCTCAAATGTAAAAGGAAGCCCTAACAGTCACAGAAAAGAGAGAACCTCCTAAAAGAGAGTCATTTTGAGCAAAAAGCCAAAAAACCTTTACCAAAAACACTTGTTTTTCACTCATATTCTTAAAAAAATGTTTGAGCTTGATTGTAATCTTTCTATATCTGTAAAGATAGCTAGTTGTACTTTTTTTTCTTTTTTTTTCTTGGAAAATTAGAGTGTGAGAAGCACTCTAAAGCTTATTGTAAGGAATTAAAGCTTGAGTTAGAAGCTCACATTGTAAGAGCTTGGTGGAAGTTATTAATTCCACTGATATAATGAAGTTGGGTTGAAAATCCTTGATTAGGAGATCAGGGTAGTAGATATAGGCTAAAGAGACCAAACCATTATAACTCTTTATTCATTGTCTACTTTTCTCTACCTTTTCTTACTTGGCATCCTTTAACTATAACTAGTTTTAAATCTTTATTCCTCTAATTGATTAAAAGCTCTAGAAATTTAAAAAAGGCTAACCTTAAAATTTTTAATGCTATTCACCCCCATTCTAGCACACTAACGGCACCAATAATATTAATATTTTAAAAAATCAATAATTAAATTATAAAATTTTTAATTATAATAATATTTAAATTATAAATAAAACATTAATATTAAAAAATTAAATAAAATAATCATATTAATGTTTAAAGTATAAATTAATAATATTTTTAAAAAATTATAAATTATTCATATTTTAAAAAATAAAATAAAAATAAATAATTATATTAGAATTTTTAATAAAAATTTTTAATATTTTTATAAATTATAAAAAAATAAATATTTTTTAAATTAAAAATAAAATATTATAGTAAAAGGTATTTTATCTTTTTATCATATATTCCTTTTGTTACAAATCTCACATTAGTAAGAGATGGGGTAGGTCTTAAGTATATATACATGGATTTTTCATAATCTATCAAGCACGTTTTTTAGGTTGGGAAAATGGGCCCATTATTTATAGATTTACTTAAACTCTATTTTCAAAGCTTAAGGTCACATAGGGTTGGGCCTAAGTTTCAACTTGTGACATTTGGTATCAAAATAGACTCGAATCTTCACTAATATGGGTATAAGTCTCACATCGAAGAAAAACTCTCAACAAGGAGTAAGGGAGGATGCCATGATCCCAGAGAAGGGAGCCAAGAACCCCACATTGACTATATATTAAAGTAATACTGGGTATATAAAGGTTCATACCACCTTCAACCTATGGGCCTTTTTTGTGGGACCAAATTATAAGGCCAGCGGTCTAGAGCGAACAATAACTCATAAAGGTTGGTGTGGACTGTGACATTCGGTATCAAAGTAGACTTAGATCTTCATTGATGTGGGCTCCCATGAGAAATATAAAGGCCAAAGTAGACTCAGACTAGCGTAAGGGTCCGTCTCCTCTATGAGTGAAGAGCTAGTGCAACAAGAACATTGCATAATTAAGTGTGGTAGAATGTCACGGATTCCACATCAATAAGAGATGGGGTGGGTACTAGGTATATAAACATAAGCCTTCTAGCACCTATCATGTCTTTTAGGTTGAGAACGTGAATTTGCGATTTATAAACTTACTTAAATTCTATTTTTAAAGCTTAAAGTCATAAAGATTAGGCTTAAGTTTCGACCTATGGCACCTTTATTATTCCAAAACTATTTTTACTAACCAAACAATGGAAAGACTCATAATTCCTATTTTATTCAATTCAATAAACCAAATTACATAGTAATTATTATATTTTATCTTCATAAAATAATTATTTTATTTTGTAAACCAAACGTATTGTAATTAATATAAGAGAAGTAAGTAACATTTCTTATAATGTGAATATTAAAATTATATTACAATATTTGGTAGAAAAAATCAACATAATTAACTTTTCATTGGCATTACATTCCCATGGAGAGAAAGAATCACATTCCGTTGGGAAAGTAATTAATTTTATTGGACTAAAATGCCCAACATCTCTCTCACCTAGCTAAACAAATTTAATTAATTAACTAACTAATTTAATCGCCTTTCAAAAAAATAACTAATTTAATTATGAATTAATTTAAATTAATTAGTTAAATTAATTATTTTAATTTACTAATTTAATTGAATGGTTCAAGCTAATTTAAATTAATTAAAATAAATAAATGTTGGAAATCAATTTACAAATTTGACTTTGAATTCCATCAAAATAAAAGGAGATTGAGTTTAAAAATGAGAGATTACCAAAAGATAAAGATGATATATCATTTTGAATTTAGAATGGTTAAAAAAAATAAACATTTGATATATATATATTTATATGGACGAATATATGTAATTTGGTTTTAATTAAATGTTTGAGTTTAAATTTTAAATAGGAATTGCTTCGGTTGAAAAAATGAGTTACAAAAAATTTAAAAAATAGAAATGGCTTTAAGCAATTTTTAATCAATGAAAAATGAATCTTAAAGCTTAAAAATTGCTTTACATTTAACAAAAGTGAAATACGAACTCACAAAATAAATCTACACAGGTTGTGCTAACCGACTCAAGATTTCTTAGGCTCGGACTTGATTTATTATAAAATTAATATATAACTATTTTTATTTCATTTTAATTCAAAAATATATTTAAGAATATGTTTCATAAATCAATAATAAATATTACTATTTTGAATTTTATTAATAATAAATAAAACTTTTTATTAAATAAAAAATATTTTAATAATTACGTTAAACAAGAACGCAAAGTTCTCAAAAAAGTTAAACAAACAACAAAGAAAATATCAACATTTTCAAGAAAAAGTATCATTTGCTCAAAACCCAATTTTCGGAAGCAAACAAAGTAGAAATCTCATCAGAAAAATCAAATGCATAAACCACCAGAATGAAAAAAAAAAAAAAAAGTTATTTTACAATAAGAGGAGTGCTTGGAATATCCCTATGAAGAAAGCAATGAATGAGAGAATTGATTTGAAGCCTGAAGATAATAATTCTGCATTCTCCAACTTATTTACACCTTTTTAGGCCTAATCTCAATCCCTTGTACAATAAGACCACCCTTGGCAATACCAGCCTTTGCCTCCATAACACTCATTTCTACTTCATCTTCTCCATATCTATTGAAGAAGTCACCTAACTCAATTTCTAGCCACCCATCTGCTCTCTCCTTTGAACGTTCCAGCCTGCACATGACACTATGGTCTATCAATGACGGCTCATACCAATGCCCGACACGCCGTCGACAAGGCCTACTCTCAATCATGGGGTCTAGAGCAACAGATTTCGTACAAACTTTATCAGCTCCAAGTGTCAGTGAAACCTCTGCAGGATAGTCATTAAAGCCGAAGGCATGTCTCAGCTTGAACACAAGATAAGCTGCATAGTTTGTATCTGGTGACAGCTTGGAGGTACTAATCATGCCACGGATTTCAAGCCACCACACATAATTCAGCTTGGCCACCTCCTTAAACCTGTTCTTTTTCACAAACAGGATATTGAATCAACAAAAGTGAGGAGACAAACATAAATTGAACCTTCAAATATGGGGAAAGGTAAGATAAAACAATTGAGTATCAACCTGGATTCTGGATGGGAAATCCAAGCCCAATAAGCCGGTGTGTTTCCCCAGGCAATCAGTAGATCTCTTGGAGCAATCATGTAGCTTTTCTTGCCACTCCATTTGTCCAGTGAAAAACTCTATCATACACATCAACACCAAATTTAGATGTACAAATGTTGAGATTATAACTATGAATGAGGAACAAGCACCCCTGCATTTGCACATAGGTTTATGTTGCTTAAGTAAATTTTCTAGCAAATGAATGGATAAATGCTTGGTGTATAAAATTTCAGGCGTTGGCAAGTAGTAACTCAAAAAACAAAGAACGGTTAGTACAAGAATAGAATATCAACATTTACTTCAATGTAGTGAGTAATAATGTGAAATAAATTCGAGCTCTTCATCTGTTATAATGGCTAAAGTTGAAAATCAAATCCAAAACCCCTTTTCCCCTAAAAATTTTTTTATCATAACCATGAATTCATCGATTTGCATTGGCTAGTAAATCATTTTATGCAACAGAGGGTTCTAAGTCCAGAGAGAAAGATCTAATTACAAGTTATGGACTTATAAAATAGTCCCATATGAGACTTGTGAAAATTGCCCTTGTCTTAGATTGAAGATTACAGGGTACTACGCTATACTACAGAGTAGCAACATTTCATTTCTAAACTACATTAAGGATCCAACCTACAAACAATTGGCGATTAATGAAGAGTTCTAACCAGAATTCAGGCTAAAGGAAACTCAACACTTAAACTAAATAGGGATGACAGCACTTAACGAACTATGTATTGATACCTTTCTGCCTTCATCAACGAGGATAGGGACATGACAAAGATGGAAAAACAGGTCTTTCTTGGAAGAGAAAGTAAGTGAAGAGGAGTCAGCCTCGGCCCATCTTGATAAAATGGTTTGATAATCAGGCGGCAGGAAACTGTTCCAGACGCTATCAGAAGCAGCAGCTGATCTGAAAGTGGCAGAAAGACAGGACAATCTG
Organism: Theobroma cacao; assembly: GCF_053813885.1. Classification (NCBI taxonomy): domain Eukaryota; kingdom Viridiplantae; phylum Streptophyta; class Magnoliopsida; order Malvales; family Malvaceae; genus Theobroma; species Theobroma cacao. The sequence goes on from NC_142647.1 coordinate 42,295,944, forward strand.
CAAGCATCGGCAGGGGTGGTAGCAGAAAGGATTTTGGCTACGCATTCTTCCGGTAATTCATTCAAAAAAAGAGCAGCACCCTGGTGATCAAGCCCAATCCCTTCTTCTCCAATATTCTCCTTCATCTGGTCTTCCTTAGTATCGGAATTCCCCATTTTTGTTTTTTGACAGCTATATTCAGCAGTCGCAGGGGTTGTCATTGTATAAGTAAAGTACAAGGATGATGAAAGCTTAGCAGTTAAGTTTATGAAATCGCGTAACCTTCTCGAGGCTAACGAGTGCTAATTTTCCTTTAATTACGGATTATATAAAATATTTTATTAAAAAATTTTAATATTTTTTATTATTTAGATAAACTTCAAAAATATTTTCAGTTTTTTGAATATTTTGAAAAAAATATTTTCCATCGTCAGTTACTTTCAATAATTTTTTACCATAACACCATATAAATGATAACATTTATCAATTATACAATACATTCAAAACAATATTTCAATATTAAAAATATTATATGTAAAATAATATTTAATCTATTATGAATATATGTGTAAATGTCAATTATGTCATAGTTCAAAAATTTATACCAAACTAGGTAGTTCAGACATTAGCCCAGTTAAATCAAATAGCCCAACAAGCTAGACAAAAGAGTGTAATCTAATTTGAACTTTTATAATTGATTATTTATATATAGATTTAGATGTAGATTAGATTGGATTAAAACTAAAATTTAATTCATCAAAATCAAATCTTTTAGTATTATCTTTATCTTGTAAATTATATTTAAATAAATGGTTATTAGTCTATAAATGGGTCTCTTACTTCATTTGTAAATGCATATTCAGAATAAGATTTTTTTACTTTCTGAATACTTTCTCTCCCTTTAAATACTCTCTTATAGTTATTCTTTCAAATTATATTGTATAACATATTATCAGCATAATTTTGTTATCTCTTTAAGTTTTGGTATCATTTAGCTTTCAGCATCATCTTAAAGTCGAAAGTTTATTTCTTCAAGCTACAAAAAGATTTCAATGGTTGGTATTTGATTTTTTATTTTAAAGAATTAAGTAAGTAACTTAATATCTCTTTAGTGTTTTCATCCATGAAAATCAACTTTAATGTGAATTTGCTATTATGTATTCAATTTATTAAATCAAATTAAGTATGCAAAATTATAATTATATATGATCTCTTTATTCTAGTATTGGAATATAATTTATTCAATGCATGATATCTTTGTTTTAAATTTCAAATATGATTATGCTCAATATATGTAAATATGTTTTTAAACTTATGAGATTTTGCATAAGATATTTTGAATTGAATATATGAAATTGACTTTGTTTGATATTTATTTTGTAGCAAGTAAAAAATATTATACTTTGATTAAAATATTTTTATTTTGGATTTCATATCTTTTCGTGGTTAAGCAAAATAATGAGTTAATAATGAAAAATCATAAACCCCGTCCATTCCGTGAAGTGAACGCTACATCATTTAATAATTATGGTCATAGACGTGGAAAAGGCAACTATAATTATTGCAATTGTGATGGTTACACTAATCCTTATTCTAATAATAATGTTCATTATTCTAATAATAATGGTCATTATTCTAATAATATAGATACTTTCACCCATTAGAGGTGGTAGGATATTTTCACTCACCAAAAGTAGATAAATAGTAAAAATACAAGAAAAAAATAAAAGTAGATAGAATAAAAGGAATATAGAAAATATATGTCATCAATATGGCATAAAAGGCTATTCGTCGCGTACTTGTCCTACATTATAACATCTTGTTGAACTTTATTAAGCATCACTGAAAGTTAAAAGAAAAAAATATCGAAACAAATTTCTTTTTCAATATGATTTTAACTATGGTCAAGTTGATACAAATTATCTAGATTTTGTATTTCTTATCCACCTTTAAAAAGGAATTGTAAAACCCCACCTTGATGTAAGAGAATAAATTAAAAAATCCTTCAGTGAGCATGTAGATTTCAAGTTTTGATCATCGAATTTAGTTTTAACCTTAAAAAAGAATTCATTTTCACCTTGGCTAGCTGTCACTATTGAAGTAGAAATATTTCTTCAAAAAGAATTCATTTGCACCTTGGTTGGCTGTCACTATTGAAGTAGAAATTTTTTTACGTTTGGAAATTTTCACCTTGGTTCGTTGTCACTATTGAAGTAGAAATTTTTTTAAGTTTGGAAAGGGTCAACATATGTAAGTTTTATATAACAATCTTTTGAAAATAAAAAAAAAAACATGATAATAGTTTTCTTGATATTTAGATAACAAAAAATTATTTTTTTCATAATTTTTAGAGTATATTTGCTATGATAAATGAGTGCCGCAAATTTAATTTCAGTCGAACTTTTTTAATTTTATTATTGAAACCAAAATTTAGATTTTGGTTCTTTTGGATTTTTATTTTTTTGGCATTTTTATTGAATCTAGATAGGGGTGTTGATAATTTTATTTTATAGAATTATTTTACTCTAATTTTGTTATTAAATATTAGCTAAGTCTTCAAATTTCAATTATAATTTAATTATTTTTAGTTGTTTTTATGATTAGGTTACTTTTTAGTGAGTTATTTTAATTTTATGTTATTCTTTTTATTTTAGTTATTATTTATTATTTTTTATATTTTTTTGTAGGATTAAAAGTAATTGGGCTTAATTTTGGAAAGTAAAGTATTGAAAGACCCAAAATCTACTTGCATATATTTTAGTATTTTGGCTATATCTCGAGCTACAAAACTTCAAATGATGCAATTCTTAGACCATTAGAAAGCTAAGAGATAGAGTTACAACTTTCATGGGGATCACTTTATAAATAATTTAGGACTTTAGGTTAGTAATTCAACCCATTAAAATAAGTTAAGAAAGAGAGGTAAGATTTAGATGAAGTGTGAGGGATATTGAAATCCTAGACTTGTTTGATTTGATATTTTCTAAAGTTATTATTATTTTGATTTTTCTTGTTGGTTTTAATTTTAGTTAATCAGTTTTAGTTAATTAATTTTGATTATTTGGATAAGATTAAATTGTTCTAATTTTAGTACTTAGTAAAAGTTTTAGATCAATTCCATGTGGGATCGATACTCTGCTTGTTAATATATTATCTATTCGATACGTATACTTGCGTAGTAGGATTTTAACTGACATGTGTTTGCTTATATACAATAACTATCTTAAGTACATGGAGATCAAAAGGAAAAAAATAAAATTAAAGACATTTACTTAAATGGTATTAAATGTAAATAAGATTAGGACCTATTAAGGTCACCCGTAGTGTATTCTAGATAACATCTATCGATAGATGTTCATCATCAATTGATAAATTAAACTCATAAAGTTTTTTAAAGAGAATTAAAGAACATCTAACATCTATCAATAGATAACAACCCAAGAGCTTTCCAAAAGGACCTTAAAGCCAATCTATCGATGGATGGCCAAATTTATTGATAGATGACGTAGATTTTTTAAAAATAAAAGAAGACAAATGGGTATTTTCATACTCCAAAGTATAAATATAACCCATTCCTTGAGGGTTTTTTATTTTCAGCCGTTTTGCATTAGTTTTCTCTTAGCTTTAAGCTCTCTCAACACATTTGTCAACCTAAATCACCATTTTTGAAAGATTGAAGCTAGGGTTTTGGGTTTTTCAATAAAGGTGATGTTTTTCAACTTTGAATCTTTAAATCTATGGTTTTTCAATTCTGAAAAATACTATTTTGTGTCCACGTTTTTATTAGTCCTTCAAGCTAAAGGGTTAGTTGATTGTTCTCATGGATTAGAGCTCACCCAAGGTAAAGAAAAATGGTTTTAAGAATTTTCAGTTTTAGTTAGTGAAGAACAATGTCTTTAGTTAGCTTTAGACGAACTCGGTTAGTTTCAAAAAGGTTTGGAAGGATTATTACATGGTTTATAGTTTAAGTAATGATTGTAATGATTGTTTAACGTTTTAGGAACAGTAAGAAAACTCCAAGGAATTCGCTAAAGTAAAGTCTTACTTGTTGGTAGAGGTAGACATTTCAAAGGTGAAAGGACACACTTTTTCAAGTATTTTGATATGTAAAGTGAGCATGATTTTTATGGAATTGATTTATTATGCATGAAGAAACATTACTTTAAGAATGGCTTATCAAAGAATTTGAGATCCAATGTTTTCAAGTAGATTTCGAAATGTATGATTAAAGGATTTGATTTGATAATGGTTTATTATGTGAGATAACTCAAATGATTTTCAACTAGTTTGCCAATCTACTATGTATGTAAATATTCTACTATGCATTAGTTTTCAACAAGGCGGACAAGCCCTTTCAAGCGTTTTACTTCAAAAACTTCAATTCCATTAAGATGGTAAATGAGAAATGTAAATAGATTTAAGGATGCTTAGACATTCCCACCCTCAAGCTTATGATATGCTTTATGTAAGAAACATTTGAACATGTGAAACATGGTTCTTTGGGATAATATGTAATGTAGTTCCACATACCTTATAGGAAAGTTTAAACGTGTAGCATGAGTTTACTTGAGTTAAACACGTGCTGAAAATATATTGAGATATGATATAACGCTTTGTATGAAAATGTTTCCTAACGCTTTCACAAGGGATGAGGCAAAATTCAACACGTGGTGAATGTGTCTAGTATGATGGATTATGGCATTTCACACTGTGTGAAGCAACATTCCACACGTTGTAATTACGTTTAGTATGATGGATGATGGTGTTCCACACGATGTGAGGTAATATTCTACACATGGTGCTAACACCTAATGATATGAGTAGAGCGATCCCCACTACATGATGGAGACGCTCAACATAAGTGAAGCCGATGTGCCACTCACCAAGGCCCAAATGTGGGCTAAGACCAAGTAAGCATCCCTATTACATTCATGATTATTGCACATTACTCTTATTATTGTGATGTCACTTATGGTTGCTTCTTATACTCGAATGTTTGATTGAATGGTAGGTTAAACTTTAAGTTGTAAGATAGCTAAGATAGATTACAAGATATAATAAGTTCCAATGCATTGGTTGAGTTTTATGGATTAGATATTGATCACTGAGTCATATGGATTTATAAATGATTACTTCAGTTATATGGATTAAGAGATGATTACAAAATGTTATGATCGAATTTTATTTGATGATCTTGAGTACATAAGTATCTCACATGGTTTATGAAAAGATCGTAGTAAGTTACCATAGTTTGGGGTTTATATGGATAAGTATCGTTTCTCTTAGTGATGATCCGATACCACGGGTAAGGTACAACTTTTTTGTTTTTCTTAAAGTTTTTTCGTAAATGTTTAGCTTATTGAAAGAACTATATATGTATGAAATATTGATTTCACTGTGAAATAAGACTACTTTAAAACAACTCTATTCTTACGAGCAGTTTGAAATGAATTATATTTATCTCAAGATGCATGTTTACACTAACGATGTAATTTATACAAAACTCTCCCCCTTAACTTGTCCATTTCCCCGTATCTATTTACAAAGTCTTTGTGACTCACACGTTATTTTCCCCAATTATTTTTGTTTGCAGATTAGTTATAGCCACTCTCGAGTCATAAAGGCTTGATCCATTCATCTTTTTTTGGTAGGTGTCTAACAACCACTTGAAGCTTAGAGAGTCAGGGTCATGTTCTACTGACGAGTCAGTCTTTATCTTATGTTTCTGTTTATGGATATTAAACATGTTTATGATTATGTAGCAAATGTTTGGCATGTACTTTATGAATGTTATGGATAATTATGCAAAAGTGGCTCGATAGTTTACATGGACAATCGAGGGTGTTGATAAATGATTATGGCATGATATATGAGTTTTTAACTTTGACTATGTTATTGAATGAATGCACTTACACTGTTTATGTTGAGAAGTTTCATAACGGTGTAATGTTGCCTATGAATGCATGCATATGCTTAAAGATTTTGTGATTTTTCTTAGCATCAAAGCTCACCTAAGGTAAGGATGAAGGATTCTAAGCATCTATTATGTTAGGTAGTAATGGATTTACGTTAGAAAACTAGTTTTAGATGAACTTGGTTAGCTTCGAAAAGGTTTAGAAAGGTTATTATGTGATTATAGTCTGAGCAATTATGGTATTGATCGTTTAACACTTTAGAAACGGGCGAAACTCTAAGGAATTCGCTGAAGTAAAGTCTTGCTAGTTGGTAGAGGTTGACATTTTAAAGGTGAATGGATACACATTTTCAAGTATTTTAATATGTAAAGTGAGCAAGATTTCTATAGAAATGATTAATTATGCATAATGAAATATTGTTTCAAGTAATGGATTATCAAAGGATTTGACTTTGAATATTTTCAACTAGATTTCAAAAAGTATGACTGAAGGATTTGATTTGATAATGATTTATTATATGAGATGACACAAATGATTTTCAATTAGTTTGCCAATCTACTATGTATGTAAATATTTTACTGTGTATTAGTTTTCAACAAGGGGGCAAGCCCTTTTCACGATTTTACTTCAAAAACTTCAATTCTGTTAAGATGGGAAATGAGAATTAAGTTAAGACTCATGGATGTTTAGGTGGAGGTAGGCGTTCCCACCCTTAAACTTATGATATGCTTTATGTGAGCAATAATAGAACATGTGAAACATGGTTCTTTGGGATAATATGTGATGTAGTTCCACATACCCTATAAGAAGGTTAAAGGTGTAGCATGAGTTTACTTGAGATAATTGTGTGCTAGAAATATATTGATATATGAGATAATGCTTTGTATGAAAATGTTTCCTAGTGTTTTCACATAGTGTGAGACAATATTCCACACGTGGTGAATACATCTAGTGTAATGGATGATGGCATTCACACGGTATGAGGCAACATGCCACACATGGTGAATGAGTCTAGTGTAATGGATGATGGCGTTCCACACGATATGAGGTAATATTCCACACGTGGTGCCAATGCCCATTTATATGTATGGAAGGATGCCCATTACATGATGCCGATGCTCAACATGAGTGAGATCGATGTGCCACTCACCAAGGCCGAGACGTGGGCCAAGACCAAGTAGGCATCCTCATTGCATTCATGATTATTGCATATTACTCTAGTTATTTTGATGTTACTTGTGGTTGCTTTTTATGCTAAAATGTTTGATTGAATAGTAGGTTAAACTCTAAATTGTAAGATAGCCAAAATAGATTACTAGATAGAATAAGTTCCAATGCATTGGTTGAGTTTCATGAATTGGATATTGATCATTAAGTTATATGGATTGATAAATAATTACTTAGGTTATATGGATTAGGAGATGATTACAAAATATTATGATTGAATTCTTTTGGATCACATCCCATTTTCTGAATAGATCGTAACTGGCACAATAATGTATGTGGGTATAGCCCATTAAATCCTAGTAAGTCTTTTTTCATCATTTAATCATCAATCATGCATAAGTGGCTCATTTGCCATCATCATCAAACGTAGCATAAGTCATTATGGCATAAACAATCATACTCAATCGTAGACACACGGACATGGACTTCTCAACATAAAATGTGTGTACGTTTTCCATTCATATGATTTATCCTCAGTATAATTCATAAGCAATACTGTAAATGCACCCCAGGTGCTTATGTGGGCTCTCAGTCCAACTATCATAATATTCACATAATATCATAAAAGTAACTTGCCACACAATGGCTTAACATTCCAGTATGAACAATTATTTATAAACAGAAATAAAAAACCAACTCATAAAGCAAAACATGACCCGACTCCCTAAGCTTTAAGAAGGTTGCTATGTCACCTACCTAAAGGAAAAACAGACCAAGTTTTTGTGACACGGGGCCATTAGTAGGAAAGTAGGATCACTAGTTTGCAACAAAAATATATGAGAAAAATAACATGTGAATCACAAAGACTCCCTGCGTGGATATGAGAAGGGGACAAGTCAATGGGTTAAAGCTTTTACATAAATAAACTTTTATATAACCATGCGTGTATGATCTTTCAAATACATTTAATGAACTTGTAAGAGAATAATCATGCTTTCAAACAAGTTTCACAAAATCCTTGGAAATATGTACCAAACCTTTAAATTATAAAGTATCACATTCAACAGCACTAAAAATATTTCTTAAACATTTGTGGTTTTTTAATCCTTTGAAAACCCAATTTGAGAGTAAACCATTTGTATACATTCATAAAGGGCTAGCTAATGCATTAATAATCTCATATCATGGAAGCGAGACTTACCTTTTAGGGCTCATCAACCATGCACTTAAAAGTCAAGGAACTCGAAATATCTTATTCTAAATCTCACACTTCAACCTTACCTCTTACTTTCATAATGGACTAACAAACCTTGTTTTGACTTTCATGAATCACACCAATGCAAACAATACACATCACATTCATTAAATAAAATCAACTGCGTCATTAACATTCATCAAATAACATTTGTGACGAAGTTACCCCCGTCAACCATAGGCCCTTCAGTATAACTCCCATCAGTATGAGTGCACGCAAATGGGGGAATGGAATCACTGCCTTACTCTATTTTCTCTTTAAGAGATGGTAGTGGAATGTTCTTCATTACTTTAAAAGATTTGTAATTGAATAACCCCCGTCAACCATAGGCAACAATCATTCAAAACTTATATTGTCATTAAATGCTCAATACATAAATCGTAATCATTCATTAATCACATCATGTACATTTGGCATCATATTAAGCCTTCATGCTCATAACATGTGGCATGTGGAAACTACTTCACATACTTATCATTTTAGCATTCAACATTGTACTCATTCTCATATCATGGGCTATATGGAAACTACCTAACATGCCTTAACATAATACACATTATAAGCCTATTCTCATTCAAGTGTTATGTGGCATGGACATCACATACGAATCAATATACATACAACATGTAGTCATTCATAACTCATCTAATATGCGCAATTAATCATCACATAATCATAAAAATTGTAGCATACTCCAAGCATTTCATACTCATCTCATAGAAGTGATGGTTTGGCATAAAACATTTGAAAAGATTTACCCCTTTGTTGAAAACTGCTACATAATAGGATATTTATATACATAGTAGATTCACAAAAAATTTGAAAATCATTTATGTTACTCACATAATAATTATCGTCCTTTCAAATCATTTAATCATACTTTTGAAAACTAGTTGAAAACCTAGAAACTCAAATCCTTTGAGAAACCATTCTTGAAACAATAGTTCATCATGCATAATCAATTATTTCCATAAAAATCATGCTCACTTTACATATTAAAATATTTGAAGAGGTGTATCCACACCAACAATTGCTTTGGAATTTTCATCATTCATAAACATTCAAAAATTATTATAATTAATAATCAGTCTAAGAATCGAGTACTAAGCATCCTAAGCTCTTTCGAATCTATTTAGATTCTTCTAAAACTAATTTTTTAGCTTAAGTTCATTATTCTATAAATAATTAATGCTTAGAAACCCATAAATCTTTCATCCTTAGGTGAGTTTTGATGCTAAGGAAAATCACAAAACCCTTAAGCTTTAACATTCAATAGAAAACATGGTCATGAAAACAATATTTTTAGTTTTGGAAAACTCAAGTTTGAAAGATTAAAGAGTTAAAAAATATCACCTTATTCATAAAAGTCAAAACCAAGCTTCCAATCTTCAAAAATGATGATTTGGGTGAAAAATGAGTTTGAAAGGGTTTAGAGTTAGGGTTTCACCTCTAAAAATCGATTGAAGGTTGAAAACCCTCAAAAGATGTGATGCATTTATAGTATTTGGTGTGAAAATATGCTTTTAACCTTTTTTATTTTTTAGAAAACAACATCATTTATCAATAGATAGTGGCCATTAATCGATAAATAGGCTTCAAGGTATTGTGACCGACACTAGGACCTATGTTGGTATAATCCACTAGACCCTAATAAGCCTCTTTATTTTTCGTCATTAAATATTCTTCATTGTGAAAGCATACATAAATATCCATAAGCATACATAGTCATCACATGCATGCATACATAGGCAACCTTACATAATTATGGACTTTTTAGCGCAATCGTGTAAGTGTAAACATTTCATACATCATCAGAGTGCCGCATTAATACTGCACAATATCATTTATATGTCTCAACACCCTCCAGTGTCCATATAGGCTTTCAAGCCCTTTATACATTTCGTTATATCATTCATAATGTAAAGTGCCCAAACATTGGCTACATTATCATAACATGTGCAATATCTATGACATAAACATAAACATAATATAAACATATGACTGACTCATCAGCAGAATATGACTCAACGTCTAGGCTACAAGTGGTTGCTACATCACCTACCAAAAAAGGAATGGATCACATCTCTGTGGTATTAGAAGCTAGCAAGAAAATGCTATTGCTGATCTGTAACAAAAAAAATAATTAGAGAAAATAACATGTTAGTCAAAAAGACTCCGTAAGTGAATACAGGAAAGGGACAAGTCAAGGGAATTGAATTTTGAATAAGTAAACATTTATGTAACCATGCACATATGAACTTTCAAATATATATTACAAACTTATAAAAGAGTAATCATGCTTTCAAACAAATTTCACAAATCCTTTGGAAATATTTACCCAATCAATAAGCTATTGAAAACTCAAGTTGAGTAAACCATTTAATTACAACCAAAAAGGGCTAGCTCATGTACTAGTCATCACATATCATAGAAGCAAGACTTACCTTTTGGGACTCACCAATCGTGCGTTGGATTAAAGGAAAATTGGGTTACCCGATTTCTAATCCCATATAGCAACTCTACCTCATACTTACACAATGCATGAGGAAATCTCATTGCAACATGTCAAGAATTATTACAGTTATTCAAAACACAACATATTCATCAAGTAAAATCATAAACATCATTAATACTCATCAAATAACATTTGTGACTGAATAACCCCCCATTCACCATGGGCCATGGGCCATACGGTATAGCTCTCGATCGACATGAGCCTGCACAAAGTGAGAAATGGAATCGAAGCCTTATTTTCTTTTCTCAACAAAGTGGAAATGGAAAATTTGTCATGTCCTTATAAAAGTTGTTAATGGCATCACCCTCGCAAACCATGGGCATAAATTATACATGACACAATTTAATCAATTGTCTATACAATCTTATACTTGTTCACTAATCACATAGTACATGTTGGCGACATAATACGCCTTCATGCTCACAACAACTCTGTATATGGAACTACCTCACATACTTAGTATAATTCATTTAACTTATACTCATTCTCATACCATGGGCTATGTGAAAATCGCCTTACATACGTTTCAACATTGTTTCTCACATCATGTGCCTACTCTTATACATGTAATACATGGTAATGTCATCACATACAACTTAATCTACATATATCATATACCATTTATTATTCAATCAATTGAGGAATTTCATTATTACATTCATGTAATCATTGAGGTATTTTCGTTTCACCCACACTAGCCAAGAGGTCGGGGTAAACGAAGAATATTTTGGCTAAACCGTTTGAAAGGACTTGTTCTCTCTTGTTGAAAAGTATTACATAATAGCATGTTTACATATACATAATAAATTGAAAACTTTTCAAAAACTTGGGTTCATTCACAACTCATTTGCATTGTAAAATATATTTGGAGAGTAATTCACCTTTAAATCATGCAAATCATGCGTTCACTTTACATACTAAATATTTTTGAACGTGATGTATCCACTTACCTTCGAATGTCGACTTCTTTCAACAAGCACAAATCTATTCTAATGATTCCTTTGAAGATTCATTTGTTCTTAGATATTCAAAAATCATAATAATCATTCCTCAACTCACAAATCATATAATAATCTAACTGAGCCTTTTTGAAGTTAATCGAATTTATCTATAACTAGATTTCTAGCTTAAATTTGCTACTCCACAAATACTCATATGCAGAAAATTGATAAACCCATTATTTTTACCTTAAGTGAGTTTAGATGTTAATTTAAAACCACAAAACCTTAAGGTTAATTGCTCCAACAATATTTCTGGACAAACAAACAACATTTTCAAAATAAAAAATATGAGATTTAAAGACTATAAAGCTTAAAAATGTCATTTTTTTCTCAAAAACCAAAAACCAAGCTTAAAATCATAAAAAACGAGGATGTTGGTTCAAAAATGAGTTGAGAGAGTTTGTAGTTAGGGTTTTACCTCTGAAAATCAATTGAAGGTTGAAAACCCTTGAAAATGTGATGTATTCATAGCATTAGGTGTGAAAATACACTTTTACACCTTTTTTTTAATCAAAAAATAACATTTATCGGTAGATGGAGACCATCTATCAATAGATAGGCTTTAGGGTTTTTTTAAAAAGTTTTTTGGTTTCTATCTATCGATAGACAAAACCATCTATCAATAAATTGGGCCATCTATCGATAGATCTGGCTATCTATCAATAGATCTAGTCATCTATCCATGGATGTTCTTCAGGGCTGCTTTAAGAAAACCTTTTTGGATTGTATCTATTAATAAATGAAGAACATCTACTGATAGATAGGCTTCAATAAGCAAAAATAAATCTTAAAAACGTGTCTAATTAGACTCCTTTTAACACCAAACTTATCAAATCATCTTAATGCATCAAAACATGAAATTTCCAACATTAAAACTTAGTTTTGAATGTTTAAAACACAAAATCATCATGCTCACCTAAGGATTTCATAACTTTTTTATATTAGAGTGAGATTTCACATTTTTCCCCCTTAAAAAAATTCATCTTCGAATTTAAATATAGTACTTACCTTTGCTGAACAAATGCGGATATCGTGCTCACATATCGTTCTCGACCTCCCAAGTTACCTCCTCGCTCAAGTGATTGCGCCATTGTACCTTAAATAATGCTACTTCTTTGAAGCATAATTTCTTCACTTGTGCATCTAAAATGGCTATCAGTACCTTTTCGTAGCTCAAATCATCTCCCAACTGTAAGGACTCATGCTGAATCACATGCGATGGATTCGATTGGTACTTCCATAGTATCAAAACATGAAATGCAAGATGAACACTAGCAAAATTAGACAGAAGTGCAAGTCGATACGATACCACACTAACCCTCTCCAAAATCTTAAATGGTCCAATATACCTTGGGCTCAACTTGCCCTTCTGGTCAAACCTTACAATGCCTTCAGTTGGAGAGACCTTCAAGAACACATGGTGACCCACCTCAAACTCCAATTTTCGATAGCTATGGTCGACATATGACTTTTGGAGATTTTATACCATTAACATTCTCTCTCTAATCAATCATATCTTATCAATGGTCTCTTGAGCTATCTCAAGCCCAAGTAACTTTCACTCACCGACCTCAAACGAACATATGGGCAATCTATATCTCCATCTGTATAAGCTTCAAAAGGCATCATCTGAATGCTAGAAAAAATTGTTCTTGTAAACAACCTCAATAAATGCCAAGTGTTAGTCCCAAGTAACTCCAAAGTCTACAACACAAGCTCTCAACATATTCTCTAATGTCTGAATGGTCCTCTTGGACTATCTATTTGTCTGTGGGTGAAAAGCAGTACTAAAATTCAGCTTTGTTCCCAAAGCCTCCTGAACTTTCTCTGAAAATCAACTAGTGAATTGTGTACCTCTATTTGATAGTATAATGATTGGAACTCTATGTGATCTCACTACCGTATCAATGTACAATCTAGCATGTTATGCTACTCCATAGGCGGTCCTTACTTGTAAGAAATGAGCGAACTTAGTCAATCTGTCCACAATCACCCAAATAGAACTATACCTTTTACTTGTATAGGGTAGTTCAGTCATAAAGTTCATAAAAATATACTCCCACTTCCACTCAAGAATAGGTAGAGATTGTAATAACTCAACAAGTCTTTGATGCTCTGCTTTAACCTTTTGGCACACAAGACACATAACTACAAACTCAACCATGTCTCTCTTCAAGCCCTCCCACCAATACATCTCCCTTAAGTCATGGTACATCTTAGTTGTACTTAGATGTACAAGATATGTTACCACGTGGGCCCCTTTTAAAATCTCTTGCCTTCAATCATCCATATCTAATACATATAACCTCGATCCATATCAGAGTAGTCCATTCATGCCTTTAGTGATCATTTATTCTTTCCTCCCTTAAAAATCCTCTAAAGCTCTTCCTTGATGCAATCTATCAACATTGGTCTCACTTTAAAATGAGCTAATAATGCATCATATCATAAAGCTTAAATTGTATCCATATTTCCCAACTCGTGCATACACTGCACCAATGATCTCCTCTCCACTGAGATATGGATTAAACTCCCCATAGATTTTTGGCTTAAAGCAGCTGCCACCACATTGGTTTTGCTGGGGTGATACAATATCGTGCAATCATAATTCTTAAACAACTTCATCCACTGACGTTGCCTAAGATTGAGATCTCTTTACTCAAAGATATACTTAAGACTCTAGTGATCCGTATAAATCTTACAAGTCTCACCATAAAGATAATGCCTCCACATCTTTAAGGTAACGACTATGGCATCTATCTCTAAATAATGCGTGGGATAATTCTGCTTATGTTTCTTGAGCTGTCTTGATGCATACATGATCACCTTACCATGCTGCATCAACACATATGTAAGTTCCACTCTTGATGCGTCACAATAAACTACATAACCCCTTGAATCACATGGAAAACTCAACACTAGAGCTGTGATAAGAAAACTCTTGAGCTTCTTAAAGCTCTCCTCACATGCATCTATCCATGTAAACTTGGCATCCTTTTGTGTTAACTGATAACTCTATGATATAGAGTTATTTGGTCTTAATTTTAATAATAATTTAACTTAATTCTTATGGTAATGCATAAAATTATTAGGTTTTACTTAAATTATTTTAAGTTAATTAATTTAGGTAATTCAACCTAATTTTAGTTAATATTATACTTAGATTACTGTTAATGTGATTAAGGTAGGCTGTTATTAATTTATTTTTGCTTTTGTAGGTATTTAATAAGACTTTTAATAAAAAAAAAAAAGAGAGCAATTTCAAGGTGTAAACTTTCACTGTACATGTTTCAATATTTTGACTATAACTCTTTCTACAAAACTTCAAATGAAATGATGCTTGAGCCAT
This sequence comes from Theobroma cacao, assembly GCF_053813885.1. NCBI lineage: Eukaryota > Viridiplantae > Streptophyta > Magnoliopsida > Malvales > Malvaceae > Theobroma > Theobroma cacao. The sequence continues at coordinate 42,311,125 of NC_142647.1, forward strand.
TGGAAAGCTAATAAAAAATATACAACTTTCATGTTTACCACTTTGCCCATTTCGGCTTGGAAGATAGTCAAAAATTTTGCTGAATTTGAAGTATTAAAATAGTCCTAAAGAAATTACGATTTTTGCTAATTAAATGATCGAGGCCACAACCTTTGTGGAGGTAAGCTGTAGCTCACATAGTCTGATGAGGAAATTTTGATTGGAATTGACTTCTTTCTTCACCCAACTTGGACTAACTTCAAAGCTCTATAAAAATAACCTTTTAAAGGATTTAAAAAAAAAACAATGAAACACCAGATTTAGAATTGAGATTCAAGTGACAACAGCATTGAAAAAGTCTCATTGAAGCTGAGAAGAAATCAAGAGATTCAAGAAGATTTGGAGATCAAGATCATAATTCTTGGGCTCTTTTTATCTTTTTGTTGTTCTTTTATTTTCTTGTTTTTGGTTTTGATGATTGAACTTAATTTGATGATGATGTGTAACTTGATGAGGAACTAAATTATTTATATAAGATTATGATTAAACTCAATAGGTAGTCTGATCTATTTATTTCTCTTTTGCTTATATTTGATGGGTTTAAGTTGTTTATTCTATTTTGTTCTTAATGCTTATAATTGATTGGCCACCAATTAAATTGAATTGGAAACCTAAGTTAAACTTTCACAAAGGAGATTTAGGTAAACCTTGAATAGAATAACGTATGATCGAATGTACCTAGTTGATTAGGTAGTTTGATTTGCATATAGGGTAGATATACACCAATAAGCCATACGTAGCCAAGATTAGAGTATGAACTTAATGAATCTTTCTTCAAATTAATTTACATATATATATATAGTAAATTAATTGGGAGAGATATTTTTATGAGAAACTCGACAGAGAATTGTAAATAAATTAAGATTCTAGGTTAGCAACTTAATCCATTAAACTAAGTTAAGAGAGAGAGAGACAATATTTAAATGAAGTATTGAGGGACATCATAATCTTGATTTGGTAGTCACTCGAATATAAAGTACTTTTGCTTATTGATTTTAGAATTAGTTTTAGTTTATTAGTTTTAATTTTTCTTTTTAATAATTTTAAAATTAGGTTATTTAAATAAGATTAGAGTGTGTTAATTTTAGTAATTAACATTAAGAATTAATTCAATTCTCTGTGGGAACCAATTCTACTTTCTTCTATATTACTTGTTAACGATACGTGCATTTGCATAAGAAATCAATAACAAGTTTTTGAACTTAGTCACAACAGCAGCAATCTAGGAGAAATCTTTAACAAATCTCTTATAGTATCTGACCAGTTCTAAGAAACTTCGTATCTTTGTCACTAAGGTAGGCCTTGACCATTTCTTATGGTCTCAATCTTTTTCAAGTCCACCATTACACCATTCTTAGATACTTTGTGGTCCAAGAAACTAACATTATCAAGTCACAACTCACACTTGGAGAACTTGGCATTTAGCTCACGCTCTCTAAAAGTTTGGAGCACCATCCTTAAATTCTATTCATGCTTCTCTCAAATCCTTGAGTATATAAATATATCATCAATAAATACTACCACAAACTTATCCAAGTATGGCTTAAACACTTGGTTCATTATGTCCATAAAAGCAGCTAGGGCACTTGTCAGCCCGAATGACAACACTAGAAACTCATAATGCTCATACCTAGTACGTAAGGGGCTCTTACGCACATCTTTATACCTAATCCTCAACTAATGGTAGCTTAACCTTAAGTCGATCTTAGAAAAGCATTGTGCTCCTTGAAACAAATCATCAATGCACTATAAAAGATACTTGTTATTTACAGTTACCTTGTTCAACTGTCTATAATCTATACAAAATCTCATTATACCATTTTTCTTCTTCACGAATAGCACCGGTGTACCCCTTGGTGACATGCTAAGGTGAATAAAGCCCTTGTTCAATAAGTCCTCCAACTGATCTTTGAATTTTCTAAGCTTTGTTGGTACCATCCAATAAGATGGAATAAAGATAAGACTTGTACCTTGTACCAAGTCAATGCAAAACTTTATAGCTCTATCTCGAGCTAACCTTGGCAACTCCTTGGGAAACACATCAATAAACTACCTCAAGATTGGCATGTTGACAACTTCACCGAGCCCCATATGGGTGTCCTTAACTAATGCCACGAATCCCTGACATCTCATGCTTAGAATCCCATGAGTCATCAATTTATCCATAGTAATATCTGTTGAAATCTCATCAACAGAGACTAGTCCTATACCTTTAGGACCTTCGAATTTAAAATCTTCTCACCATGTCTTGAACACAAGGTACCTACCTTATCATAAATCAACTTTATGATACCAACTTTGTCACATCCCATTTTATGGTGGGACATGACCGGTGCATGGACCCAAACGGGTTAAAATATCCAAAAAATTAAATTTCTTAAAAAATTTATTGATATGTTTTGGTATAATTTTATCATGAAGATGTTTGTATATGTTCTCATTCTATTTAAATGATATGTTTGTATTATGTGTTTTAATTAGTCAATTATATATCTAATGTTATTTTATGTTAACTTGCAAGTTATTGTAACTTATTTTATTAAAGAAAAATATAAATATTTATCTGGATTACACTACAAAATATTACAATGATTGAAATTCATGCTATACTAAACCATAAGTTTACTAATTATTTTAATGTTTGACATGACTGGTTGGGTCATCTCGAATCAATAATGATACGAAAAATTATTGAAAAATAAAGTGATCGTTCATTGAAAAACCAAAAGATTTTTTAATTTTATAAATTCTCATGTGCTACTTACTTTTAAAGCAAATTAATTACAAGGCCATCACTAGTTAAAATTGAGACTGAATCTTTTACATTTTTTAAACGTATTTAGGGTTATATATGTAGATCCATACATGCACTATGTGGACCATTTAGATATTTTATGATTTTAATCTATGTATCGACTAAATGGTCACATGTGTGCTCATTATCAACTTGCAATTTGACATTTGCAAGATTACTAAACTAAATCATTCGTTTGTGAGCACATTTTTTTTATTATGCAATTAAGGCTAATCGTCTTGACAATGCTTGTAAATTTACGCATTAGCCTTTTAATGAATATTGCATGTCAGTTGGAATAACTGTTGAACAGCCTGTTGCTCATGTTCATACATAAAAATGATCTAACCTAATCTTTTATTATAGGCCTCCAATTGATTGCAAGGTCATTGCTTATGAAAATTAAACTCTCCATTTCTACTTGGGGGCATGCCATTTTGCATGCAAAAACATTTGGACACATGCCAACAAGTTATTATAAATTCTCCCTTATACAATTGGTTTATGATTGGAAACCAAGTATTTCCCATTTAAAATTTTTTTGATGTGCAATATATATCCCAATTGCTCTACCACAATGCATAAAGATGGGTAAGGAGGTTAAGAATGTGTGTTGCATATGAATCTCCATTGATAATTAAATATCTAAAACTATTAAAAAGAGATTTATTTACGAAAAGGTTTGTTAATTGTCATTTTGATGAAACAGTTTTTCCAACATAAGGGAGAGAAAATAAACAGCTGGAAAAAGAAATTTATTGAAATGCATTATCATAATCTAGTTTTGATCCTCATACAAATCAATGTAAAGTTGAAGTTAAGAGTATAATTTATTTACAAAATATAGCAAATCAATTTCCAAACATATTTACTGACCTAAAGAGAATAAAGAAATTTCATATACTAGCTGCAAATGCTCTTATTAGAATTGTTGTCCCTGCATAACAAGGCACACTAAAAACATGGGAAATCAATCTATTTCAAAGATAAAATCCTTAAAAAAGAAAGGAACAAATATTAAAGATGCTCAGAAAGAGGAAATAAAAACTCCAGAGGAAACCCCTGATATAATTGATAAAATTTTAGAAGAAATTCAAGTACTTGAAATCATTGAAAATGAAAAGATCTCAATAAAATGAAAAAAGATTCATTAAGTTCATGCTCTAATTTTGGCTACGTATGGCTTATAGTTGTATGTCTACCCTATATGCAAATCAAACCTCCTGATCAACTAACTGCATTCGATCATACACTATTATATTCAAGGTCTACCTAAATCTCCTTGGTCAAGGTTTAACCTAAATTTCCAATTCAATCTAATTGGTGATCAAGCAACTAGAAGCATTAAGAGCATAATAAAATAACAACTTAAATCCATCAAACATAAGCAAAAGAGAGATAAATAAATCAGACTACATATTGAGTTCAATCATAATCTTAGATTAATGAATTAGTTCCCCATCAAGTCACATGTCATCATTGAATAAAATTTAAACATTAAAAATAAACCAAAAAAATAAGAGAATAAAATGGATAGAAAAACTCAAGAATTGTATTCTTGATCTACAATCCCCTTTAATCCTTCAAATTCTTCTCAGCTTGAATGATTTTGCGGCTTGACTCTCAACTGTCAATCTAGTGTTTCATTTACTTCTAAAAGTCTTCTAAAAGGATGTTTTTATAAGGCTTTGAAGTTAGGCTAAGTTGGGTAAAGAAAGAAGTCAATTTCAGCTGGGATTTCCTCATCAAACTATATGGGCCGCAGCCTTGACCAATTAGAAATCGTAATTGCTCTAGGACTACTATAATATGTTAAATTCAACAAGATTTTTGACTATCTTCCAAGCCGAACTGGGTGAAGTGTTAAACATAAAAGTTGTATCTTTTTCTCTTATCTTTCCAATAGTTCAAGAATCACTTCATTTTGAAGTCTGTAGAGAGAGTTATGGCCCAAATACCGAAATATGTACAGTAAAAGTCTACACCTTAAAATTACTCTTCTTCTTCCAGTAAAATTCTTCATTCATCAAACACTTACAAAAGCACAAATAAATCAATAACAACCTATCTTAACCACATTAGCACCAAATTAGGTATAAAACTAACTAAAATTAGATTGACTCACCTAAATTAACTAATTTAAAATAATTAAATAAAACTTACTTATTTCTATGCATTCCTATAAGAAATAAGCTAAATTACTATCAAAATTAAGCCCAAGTAACTCTATATCATAGAGTTGTTTGTTACCAATAGACATAATTGCTAGAAATAGATAGAATTTATTTTTGTCTAAAACAAGCACAATTGTGTATGTTGGAAAAACTATCTCCACTGCTTATAAATAAAACCCTCATTTTAAGAAAAAAATTACAGAAACAACAAGAAAGAACATTTTCTCCTTTCTTTTCATTTTTTTCTAAATTTGCTTATGTATGGTTTTATTATAGAATATCACGTAGAAATCCAAATAGTCTTGCCTTATTAGTGGATGCTCAGTAGATTGATTTCGTCAATGCAAAATGCAATCAATCTTTAGCCTTCATTGTATCTTCGAGATTTATTTCCTGTAACCCTTTTGCACACAATCAAGGGGGAGAATAAAACTTTAAGGACAGTGACGCTGCTACACGCCTTGAAGCCATTTCGATTTTTTTCCAATTCGACAATCCAACAATCTTAAGGCTTTATTTTGTTTCAACAATGGTTGCGACAAGTGGAACACTAAGAAAATTGGCTTCTAACTTTATGAAATTGGACTAGTTTAATAGTGGCAACTTTCTAAGATGGCAAAGAAAATGCATTTCCTACTATCAACATTGAAGGTTGTCTAGGTCTTGACAATGCCTAGACCAAAAAAGGTGAAAATGAATCTATTGCTACAACCGGAGAAAGGTAAAAATGGGACAATATAGATTATATGTGCAAGGGTCGCATTTTAAATGGTCCGGCTATTTGACACATACCAAAATGAGGTTGTTGTAAAAAAATTATGGAACAAACTAGAAACCAAGTACATGACATAAGATGCAACAAGTAAGAAATTTCTTGTCAGACGCTTAAAGAATTATCAAATGGTCGATGGACATTCTGTTATTGAACAATTGTGGGAAATTGAAAGGATGCTTAATCAATTTAAAAAATATAAAATGAATATGGATAAAACTATAGTTGTGTCCTCCATTATAAACAAACTTCCTCCATCATAGAAAAACTTTAAAAGAAGTTTGAAGCACAAGAAAAGGAAATACCTCTTTAGGTTTTATCAAATCATCTTCAAATAGAAAAGGAATATAAGAAACAAGAATAGGTTGTTTCCGGTGAAGCCAAAGTACACGTTGTGGAAGAAGGACAGACCACTAAACTTATCAAAAAGAAGTTTAAACAAATTGCTAATGGTCCAAAATTCAAGAAAAAGAACAAAAAGACATGCTTCCATTGCGGGAAACCAAGACACTTCAAGAAATAATGTCATTTATTGAATAAGAAAATTACTTCTGAAAATGGTGCTACTTTTGAAAATTTAGTAGCAATGATTTCTAAAATCAAAGTGCTTGAGAAAAATGATGCTTGGTGGATTGATTTAGGAGAAACAAAACGTGTGTGCAATAACAATAGTCTGTTCAAGAATTTTGCACTAAGTAACCATGGGAATTTCCTGTACATGGGAAATTCTTCTATAGCAACTGTTAAAGGCAAAGGGACTATTGAACTAGAATTCACTTCTAGAAAATCTTTAATTTTGAAAGATGTATACTATATTCCAGAAGTTAGGAAAATTTTAATGTTTGGAAGTCTATTAAATAAGTCCGGTTTCAAGCTTGTATTTGAGGTAGATAGATTTATACTGTCTGGGGGAGGAATATTTGTTAGGAAGGGTTATATGTGCGAGAGAATGTTCAAACTAAATATTATTATTAATAATAAGAATAAGATTGTTGTTTCTGCTTATATGGTTAAATCTTTTTATTTATGGCAATATAGATTAAGATATTTAAATTATAGAAAATTAGATGATATTGTTGACTCCATATGTTTTTGATGATAACAAAGCATTCCTCATTCATCAATGTCTAACTTCACTATTTAAGTGTGCAAGATAAAGTTAATTTCTTCAATAAAATTAGTGTTTAAAGGCAAGATTATATAATAAATAAGTAATCACTTAAAGTGAGAAAGATGAAAAGGGTAGTGAAAATAGAGCTTTTATAATTGATTAACAAGTAGCTTTAATCAGTTAAGGCATGATTGGATGACAAGCTAAAGCAAGACAAAGGAGCCTTAATCAACTAACACTAGGCTTAACTGATTAAGGAGGTATTGGAGGTTGAAGACAAAGTCATGCTAATTGGTTAATCAATCAGAGCACAAAGAGTAAATAACTTCAAAGTGCCAAAATCAAATTGGAAATAAGGTTGACTATTGAAGGGAGCCAAACTTGAGAAATTCAAATTCAAAAATTTTCTAACTGATTAGAGCTTGTGTTAATCAGTTAAGGCTGAAGGAAGTAAAGCTCCAATCAATTAAGGGGAAAGTTAACCAATTAAAGGAAGTCTGTTAAAGTAGAGAACCATGAAGATAGAGGTCTCTTAATCGATTAGAGTCTCTTGTAATCAATTAACACGGTGTACCCAACTGTAAGACAATGCAAGGCAAAAAGGCTATAATTAGTCAGAGTTGCTTGTAACCAATTAGTCGAACTCTGTCTACCCATTTGAATTTAAACACTATAGGACAAAATAATGGCTAGAATGGCATCAGAGTTGTTCCTAACGGCTAGAATTTGTCTTGAACAGCAAAATCTATCTTCCTAAATATAAATTGAAGCTCTAACTGTCAAAGAAGGTAGATTGAAGCATCAAGAAGCCATTTTGAGCAAAAAGCCAAAGAACCTTCACCAAAAACACTTGTTCTTCACTCTTATTCTATAAAAAATGTTTGAGCTTGATTGTAATCTTTCCAGATTCGTAAAGATACTTAGTTGTACTTCTTTTTCTTCTTTTTTTGGGAAATTAGAGTATGGGAAGCACTCCAAAACTTATTGTAAGGGATTCGAGCTTGGATTAGAAACTCACCTCGTAAAAACTTGATAAAAGCTATTAATCCACTGGTATAGTGAAGTTGGGTTGAAAATCTTTGATTAAGAGATCTATGTAATATAGGTCAAGAGGACCAAACCACTACAAATACTTGTGCATTATCCACTTCTCTCTTCCCTTTCTTACTTGGTGTCTTTTAACTATTACAAGTTTTAAATCTTCCTTTCTCTAATTGATTAGAAGCTCTACAAGCTAAAAAAGGGTAACTTTAAAATTTTTAATGTTATTTACCCCCCTCTAGCACACCAACGGGACCAATAAATATGTATAAAATGGACTTAATTTCAGAATTCAATAAAAATATAGATAAATGCAATGCATACTAACAAAAATAACAAGAAATTTTTTTTCTAAAGTTAAAAGAAATACTAAACTAATTGAATTAATACATAGTAATGTGTGTGATATTCATAGTACACCAACATTAGCTAGAAAGAAATATTTTGTCACATTCATTGATGATTTCTCTAAATATTGCTATGTATATTTGCCACATTCTAAAGATAAAGTGCTAGATAAATTTAAAGTATATAAATTAGAAGTTGAATTACAATGTGAGTCTTATCAAGTGCTTAAGATCGGATAAAGGTGAAGAATATTATAGTTCAAGTTATTTTACCTCCACCGGGATAGTCCATCATGTTTCATTACCTTACACACCACAACATAATGGTGTGGCAGAAAGGAAAAATAAGATTTTGATAGAAATGGTAAATGTTATGTTATCATATTCAGGTCTTGAAAAATGTTTTTGGAGAGAAGCTTTATTAATAGCGTGTCACATATTTAAAAAAATTAAAAAGGAAACTCAAATAACCCCATATGAGCAATGGAAGAAAAGGAGACCAAACCTTATTTATTTGAAGGTTTGGGAGGGTAGAGCTATAATTAAAGTTCTGAAACCGAAAAGAAAAAAATTGGGTGAAAGAGGAATAGAATGTCTATTTACAGGATATGCAAAACATAGTAAAGCATATAGGTTCGTGGTAATTAAACCAAATTATTCAATTCCAATTAACACAGTTATTGAATCAAGAGATGCAATATTTGATTAAAATATATTCAAATCTGTTTCAAGAAAACTATAGCCTCTACAATCAATTTCATCAAATGACATTCCATTGAAATAAAATGGAAATAATGATAAATCTAGTCCAGAAATAAGGAAAAGCAAAAAGGTTAGAAAAGTAAAAGATTTTGGTCTAGACTTTTATATGTTTATTGTAGAAGGAACATAAGAAAAGATTGACAATAAAAACTTTTATTGCTTTAATTTGGAATCGGACCCTATTACATATGACTAGGCAATAAAGTCTCAAGATTTCAAGATTTTGCACTTTGGAAGGAAGCAATATATGATGAAATGGACTCAATAATGGGAAATAAAACTTGAATTTTGGTTGATCTACCCCCAAGTTCCAAACTAATAGGTTGTAAATGGATTTTCAAAAAGAAAATGAAGGTATATGGAACCTTAACAAGTTCAAAGCAAGATTAGTAGCCAAAGGCTTTACGCAAAAGTAAGGGATTGACTATTTTGATATTTATGCTCCTATAGCAAGACTAGCTACAATTAAACTTCTAATCTCATTTGAATCGATTTATAAGTTGGTAATTCACACAATGGATGTCGAGACAACATTCTTAAATGGTGAACTAGAAACGAAAGTCTATATGAAACCACCGTTATATTGTTCCAAGACAAGAGAATAAAATTTGTAAGCTTATCAAGTTATTGTATGGGCTTAAACAAACACCAAAACAATGGCATCAAAAATTTGATAAAGCTGTTTAGCCAATGGCTACATTATAAATGAATCTGATAAGCGCATATATAACAAATTCCAAAGTGGAAAAGGTGTCATAATTTGCTTATATATAGATGACATTCTAATTTTTGGCACAAATTAGGAACAAGTCGAGGAAGCAAAAAGATTGTTGTCAAATAACTTTATAATGAAAGATATGGGTGTAACGGATATCATCTTAAGAATTAAAATATTTCGAGATGAAAATAATATAACTTTATCACAATCTCACTACATTGAAAAAGTGCTCAAAAAGTTTGATCTTAATGATTGTGTACCAGCATCTACACCCATTGATCCTCAAATTAAATTAGTACATAATGTTGGTAGGATTGTTAATCAATTACAATATGTAAGAATGATTAATTACTTAATGCATATAATTACATGTATAAGGCCAAATATAACATTTGTTGTTGGAAAGTTAAACAGGTATACAAGTAATTCAAGTATTTTGCATTAACAAGCCATAAATTAAGTACTAAGGTACTTAAAGAAAACAATCAACTATGGTTTTTGCTATAATGGATATCCATCAGTATTGGAAGGATATTTAGATGCTAGTTGGATTACAAGTTTAAAAGATCATGCTTCCTTAAGCAGATGGATCTTCATGTTTGGGGGGATGCCATTTCTTAAAGGTCTAAGAAACAAACATGTATAATAGATTCTACCATGACAGTCGAATTTATTGCATTGGTTGCTGCCACCAAAAAAGCCAAATGGCAAAGAAATTTACCCTAATGTATACCTTTGTGACCTAAACCAATTTCACCAATTTCTATCCGTTATGATAGTGAAGCAACTATAGTAAAAGCATATAGCCCAATGTATAATGGAAAGTAAATCAAATTAAGACATAGCTATGTCCAACAATTAATTTCTGATGAAGCGATCACTATAACTTTTGTAAGGTCTAGTGAAAACTTAGGGAATCTTTTAACAAAAAATCTTGTTAGAGATCTTGTAAGTAAGACCTCAAAGGAGATGGGGCTCAAGCTCATAAATTGAAAGTCACCCATTGTTATTTGATTTCTCCATGCAAGCATACATAATGCAACAAATAATATAGAAGTAAGTAGAGTATCAAATCCCACAAGGAATTACACCAACTTAAGCTAAGTACTAAAATTGTGGTAAACTAATTTTATGAAAGTAAACAAAATTAAAAACAAAATTGAACTAACAAACTAAAACTAATAATTGAATGACAAAGTTTACTAGAAAAACGATTTATTAAAAGCCTAGGATTATGATATTTCTCAACACTTCATTTGAATACTCTTTCTCTTTGTAGACTTACTTTAATGGACTAAGTTGTTAACTTAGAGTCCCAAGTTATTTATAAGTCCCTGTCAAGGTGCTCATAAAAATCTCTCTCCCAATTAATTTACTATATGTCTACATAAATTCAATTGAAGACAAATTCATTAAATTTGTGCTCTAATCTTGGCTACATGTGACACATAGGTATAAGTCTATCTTATATTCAATTCAAATCACCTAATCAACTAAGTGATTATAAACACATGCTATTCCATTCATAGCCTAATCTAAACTCCCTTCGTCAAGTTATATTTAGTTATCTAAATCAATCTAATTAGTGATCAAGCAATTAGAAGTATTAAATACAAAATTGAAATAAACAACTCATACCCATTGAAAATAAGCAAAAGAGAGATAAAATATTCAAATTACATGTTGAGTTCAATCATAATCCTAAGAAAAGTAAATCAGTTCATAATATCTATTGAAAATGTCATCCAAAGATAATTAACCATTAATCCAAGTCAATTGAAGTACGAGAAAAACAAAAGTAGAGAGAGAAAATAAGAATTAAAGTTTTTGAATCTCTAATCTTCTTTAAATTCTCTTGCTTTCTTACTTTGTTTTCATCCTTTTTTTCTCCAGAATAGTTGCTCTCTATCTCCCCTTTGAAACCTCTGAAAAAAGCTCTTTAAATACTCCTAAAAAATCCTAGTATTAAAAATCCAATAAAAACAAACTTTTGGAAACACTTCTGGGTGCCACAGCCTTCCTCCTTAAGCACCATGACACCTTAGGCTCGGGTCAATGTATGGGATGTCCTTTCTTATGCTATCTCTACTGCACTACTTCATCGGGTCAATGTATGGGATGTCCTTTCTTATGCTGTCTATACTGCACTACTTCATCTTGTGACGTCATTTTCTCCTTTTTTTTGGGTTGAACTAGGCAAAGTGATAAACATGAACGTCGTAACCCTATCTTTTAGCTTTCCAATAGTTTACGAATCACGTCAATTGAACTTCTATAGCGAAAGTTATTCTCAAAATACTAAAGCATATATAAACAAAGCTATCACCATACTTGCACAGGTTATCACCAAATAAGGCTTTTGCGTAAAATTTCTTACAAAAGCAATAAAAGAGATTAGCAATAACTAAACTTAAAGTAAATTAAAGCAATATGACATAAAATTTAACTAAAATAACTTAAACTAAACTACTTAACATGCATTAAACTTAATTAAGAAAAACAACTAAAATACTTAATTTTGAATCTGAAAGTTCAAAAACTTAACTACTTAAACCCTCAAAATATGACAAAAGAACTTTATATAATAGAGTTATCAACCATGATAGAAACTCGACTTAGTGCTCGGTAAAACGTCAAATCTTGAGTTCAATGAGACAAAATACACCACCTGTATGTGGCTACTAGCATTATAATATGATATATTATATTTCATCCTAAATAAAGTGTTAGGTATCCATAATAGTAAGGGAATAATGAGTTATATATTTTTAATATACCTATAACATAAATTTGATTAGAATGTTTTAGTTATGAGGGCATTCTTGATAAGATCTACCTATGTGAGTGTGAAGTATGGCTACTTATAAAGAGCTCATGAGCTTAACTGTAATAGCACTCATGAAAAGAGGATGTTGATGTATGGCCATAAAAACGTCATCGAATACTATGCATTCACTGGTATTAAAGTCATTATGTTAGATGTGTTCGATTAACTAAATAGAATAGCTAGTTCAAAGCATAGTCTATGATGCAATTTCGATTAACTTTAACTCATTTTCACTAAGTGGAAGTTCAATTAAAAGACACTTTCATTTATACAATCCATTTTCAAGATTATCAAAAAGTTTGATTATTTTGAAAATAGTGAGGAATTATTGGATATTTTCAACAATAATGAATGTGGGATAAAATCCACCATTGAAAAAATAAAAGGAAAACGAGTCATTTAAATAAAGAGGAATATACGTCCATTATTATTGGACTTTAGTAGGCAATGGACGGTCAATGTGTTTTCTGGGCTTGGGTGAGCTTGAAATTAATTAAATTTAATATTTAATTATTTACAATGGCACTTGGCACTTGGCTCTTGGACACCTAGCAATGTAGATGCAGGCAATTGGTAGAATTATTTTTGAAAGTCATTGGAAAAATTATTTTTTTCAAAAAGAAAAAAATCGATTAATAAACTATAACTATTAACTGTTGGAAACAGATAGAGAATTGTAAATGTTAGAAATAGACACAACAATTATGTCTAATTTGAAAATGTATTTGAAAATAATTATGTCTATTGGTTACCAACAAACATAGTTGCTGGAAACAGATAAAATCTATTTCTGTTTAAAACAAACAATTGTATTTGTTGGAAAACTGTTTCATTGCCTAGAAATAAGACCCTCTTCTGAAGAAAAAAAATACAAAAACAAGAAGGAAGAACATTCCCTCCTTTTCTTTTCAATTTCTTCCAAATTTACTTCTATATGGTTTTTACTGCAGAATATCATATAAAATTCCAGATAGTCTTGCATCAGTGGATACTCAATAGATTGATTTTGTCAACGCAAAACGCAATTAATCATTAGGCTTCATTATATTCTTGAGACTTATCACCTGTAACCCTTCTACACATAATTAGTGAAGACTAATAAAACCTTAAGGACAATGACACTAATACATGCCTTGAAGCATTTCGATTTTTTCTAATTCAATGACCCAACATATTATATACTTTTTATTTTCCTTTTTATTCATCTTAACAATAAAAAAATCAAACCAAACCAAATCAAAGAAGATACAGTGATAATATCTTATTTAGCGATATGCCTCCCCTTGTAAATATTTTTTGTTAATTCTAGAGAAAACAAATTCAAACCAAAATTATTGAACAATTAATATATACATATACTTAATATTAAATGAAGACAAACATCCAATCTAAAACTAATTAACAATAAGTAGAGAAATTTTTGTTAATTTTATATATCCAGAGTACTTTTAAATTAACAAATGTGAGATTTTATTTTTTATCAGTACTTCCAATGTTCTCTCTCTTGAGCAAAGATTATTAATCTATCACGTGACATGAATCACAAAAAGAGACACACGATGAGACCAATAGAAGGGATAGCACTTACTCTGATACTATGTTAAAATTTTGAAACAAATATCCAACTTTGAACTAATCAAGTGACAATAGTAATATGACTTTTATTATATTTATACGTTCAAAATACTCATAATTTAACAAATATGAACTTTCGTTTATCACCGCCTCCCCTCAAAATATTAATGCATTTATTATTGGTTATTATTGATTAAATTATTAATGGCTCCCTTTTAAATAAGCAAAACTTAGATAGGTGAGAATTAATGAAAATCAATCTAAGAACCTAAGTTTAAAGGAAGAAATAACACTTGGCTTACCTATAATAACACCCTTTTCTCCTAAATCAAGTTCCATAATATTATAACATTAACTGCCACATCTAATTTGTTATTGCAATCTCAATCAATTACCTTGTTGCATCTTGGTCTTCTCTTTAATGCTAACTCATGAAACCCTCCCATCAGGTAGCTATGCCTATGGGCTATGTGGATCAGCTACCCAAAGGGAACCGCAGTAATAATGTCATACCAAGGTACAAATCAGTCTGTAAAATTATGAATACAAAACAAAACTTTGATAACCATTTTACAAAAATAATTAGGCTGAATACAGCCATTCTCTTTTAAATACTCTGAAAATGACTATAACATAGAACAATTCCTTAGAATGGTTGAAACAACTCTTAAGACAAAATGATTGGAACATTAAAACAATACAAAAGACAAGCACGCAAGAGAAGATAGAAACAAGGAAAACTAGGAGCTGAAAGAAATCCACAGTAACAAGTTATTTTCTCAAGTCATTACCAACAAATTCTCCTTTAGCATCCCAAGGGCGAGTTTCAAAGGACTTCCCAATGATGCTTCGCCTCTCATTTATAGCCCCATCCTCACTCCGGTACTCAGGAAAGTAATCAAGGAATGTTTTGCTTCCTAGCTCATCAATGCCACTAAAAAGGAAATTTCTCAATAAATCCTAAGGATTAAGTGTCAAATGTTAGTAAGCAACTATAAGGGCAAATTGGCACAGAATCGTTAAATTCACTGATTCATAAAATATACCTTGGCAAGCTTCTCACCAATTAACCTTTTTAGAACTCCATGACCAGGATCCTGCTTTCATATGAACCAAAAACATCAACAAAATAAAACAATAGCACCTGCAAATGTTTAAGATTAAATATCATCTAAGAAAATAAACCAGTCAACTCACACTCTCTTCTTGATCCTTTATCCAATGATATTGAATCATAAGTGTCAAAGTCAGGAAGAAAATATTATCTGATACAAAGTGCCCCTCATCTAACCATTGCTTTTTGCACAAAGCAAGAATATGGTCTTATCTTCATGGTTTACTTGATTATTTTTCAGATGTAACCACACTTAATTTTTAGGCTTAACAGCTGACCATGCAACTTCCAACACAAGAAAATTTTCATGATGAGGTTTTGTATGCCACCTGTTTATCAGGGACACTACACTGTCCTGGGATATCCATGAAAAAAATAAGCTTTTATCTTGGTCTGATGCAAGCAATGAATACATGTAGAAGTCTACAATATGTTATTCCTAGGAATCAATTCCAAGCCCATTTGCACTTTACCTGTGGACCCAATTCAATTGTACCTGTAGGCTAAGTCTCATGCTACCCTGAAATTTGAAATAACTAGAATGAAAAGTCCCAAGAATTGAACACAGGATTGTTTGGTTACCTATAGTACCACATTAGAAAAAAGAGTATAGCAAAAGCTTTAGTTGATTAATAATGAGTCAATGACATGTTTCCATCCTCAATATGGATACGCCAAACAGATAAATAGGGTATGGTCCAATAAGTTATAACGCAAGCTTTTCTATAATTTAATAAGTAGGAAATTTCAGCAACTAAAACCAAGGACGATGCTGAGTTGATCAAAGAAGCAAGAGTGACATGCATTTAGTTACTTCTTTACATAATATCATGGGGATGACAAACAATTCTAGGTAGATAGTTTTATCTGCTCTTTCCCTATTCAAAAACTTAAAAAATCCATTTGCAACTACAATCAATTATTTTATCTTCGTTGAACTGCAATGAAAAAATCAACTCCAAAGGCCCCATCTGAAGCTAACAGACATGATAGGCTCATAAAAACAAAAAGACCGTAAGGGAAAGGGAAAACATGGAATAATCACCTTTTCTGCTCTCCATGTTAGATATCTATGCTGTGCTTCACGATTGCACCTAATTTGAGATGGATCAGTATCCTCCACTGCTTGCTCCGTTAGCTCCATCCATGTCTAATAGAGCATCATGAAGTAGGAAAATTAAGCACAGTTTCCAAGAGACAAACAACAACGCCAATTATCATTCCCAATTTACGTCCGGCAATGACAACATTTTCCAGAAGAATACATCTACCTTGTAGTATTCCATGAATGCAGAATATAGAACTTCATGTTTGGATTTGCTTGAAGAAAACTTGGTCCATATCACTATTGGTGAGAAAAACTTTATAGATTCACTTGTAAGCTTTCCCCCCCAAGGTAAAAGCTGCATGAAATCTGTGTTCAGTCACCATCGCATAAATTTTAGAGACGATCAGTAAACTGATTAAAATAATTATCAAAATCGGGATTTACATAATGTGCTGGTTCCAAACATCTCATTTACCTCAGTATACTTGAGACCTAAAGGCATTAAGCTGTCATAGTACCTTTCCTTATAGCCTCTTCGACTACTGACATCATGCAAAGGGTTCAGGTCCCTATAAATGATCAATCAAGGATAAGTTCCAAAGCTGTGAGTTCTCCTTTCAATCTAACAAAGCAAATTTCTTAAGGCCTCCATGAATTATTTTTCAAACATTTGATGTCAACCATGAGCAGAATCACTAGACATACAAACTTTGCATAGAGTCTTGGAAATATAAAACTAATATACACAACAAAACAGAAAAAGCTATACTTAGTGCGAATTAATCTTGTATCATAAGGATGTCAATCTGGCTCTTTCTCTTGTCATCTCTTTCTCTCTTTGTAGGACAGAAGGAGGCAGATGGCTGCTCAAAGTATCAGAAATACCCAAAGAAGTAATAAAATGCAGACATATACAATTGGTGGTTTCACTGGTAATTTGCAACATCTTGCATGCCTATAAACTGTTTCTACTTCCACCATGGCTCCTTAATGTGTCTCCTTAGGGCTCACATGGTATAACTCTAGAGCTAAACAAATTTAAGAAGTTAATTCAAATTCTATTTAAACTGACTTCATCACTCTTTGATTTGCCATGTGTGCCGTTAGAATGTCAAGTGATGAGGAGCACTGACCCACGAACAAGTGCAGAAATGGAAGCCAACACAAGAAATTATTTAGCCACCATGGGCAATGCAACAGAAAATCTCATTCCACAACACTAGATATGTCTGCTACAAAAGAATGACAAGGAAAGAGACTTGAGTACTGTGCACTTAAGAGAAGTTGTCTCCTTATCATGTATTAGCTTTAAATTTAGTCCTATTTTGAAATGACAAAAGCAAATAAACAAATTGCTATAATAAGTTTTATTTTGAATTCATCAAAATAAATGATTCCTTGTAGGCTTAAGAAACATACAAAAATCTTAAAAACTTAATGAAATTCAATTCATGTATTTATCAAGTATTTAAAGTCATACTAAATAGGAAAAATGATTCTTGAATGAAGAAGGTTCAAATTAAGAGGATTTTTTAATATAACAGCCACAAGGATCAATCCCAAGGGTTAGAGGATCAATCCCGTAGAAGTAAAAAGCACCCCAGCCAAAGCTACAAGGATTGATCCCAAGAGTTAAGGGATCAATCCATTTTGGACAGAAGCAAAAAGATCCCTTGCTGCTTGCTAGGGATCAATCCCACCATTTGAGGGATCAATCCCCCCCTCATAGATTTCTAAATTTCAAGTGCAGGATCAATCCCAAAGGTATGCATTGGTAGTAATGAAAGTAGAATTTCAGCAAAGCCACAACTCTTTTTATATTCAACGCTAAGCATTGGCTCCAACAAGATTTGCACGCATAAATACACTATCTTTGGTCATCTATGTAGAAGAGTAAGATAAGAAACAAGAAACAAGTTGAAAGCAAGCTTTCATTTTTTTCCAAGTTTTTCAAAGCCTTCAACTGATCTTCAATCCATTTGAGTTTTCATTTCTACTCTTTATAATCATCTTCAATATTGTCTCCTTGTAAACTTGTACTCACTAAGCAATATCCACTTATTAGAGGTCTGCTTCCTTGTATGTTTTCTCAAACACTCAAATCTTTAGAGGTTCCAGCTAAGCTTTAAAAGATAAGCAAGTTACACCTTAGCCTTTAAAAAGTATTGTGTAGAGGTTCTATCTAAGCCGTAAAAGATAGAGAGGTTATACCTAAACCTTTGAAAGGGTATTTGTATTGATTGAAATTAATGGTGGATTCAACTCCTTAGCAAGCTAAAGGAGAGAACGCAAAATCCAAGAGGAAGGGCCGAACCTCTATAAATCAAGTTTGCAATACTCACTACACTTCACTCTTTATCGTTATTGCATCTACTTTCAATTAAAAAATTATTGAATTGTTAACTATCTTAATATTTGTTATATTTCTTTTAAAGTTTATTTTGTAAAGAAGATTTTTAGAAATCCAATTCACTTCCTCTTGGATCATTCATTCTAATTAAGCTAACAATTGGTAACAGAGTTTGGATTCTATTTTGTAGATCTAGCAACCTAGAGTGATTTTATGGCTCAAATGAATATGTTCAGAGAGATTCCATCAACATACCTCCGATGCTTGACAATTTTAACTTTACTTAATGGAAGGCAAGATTGAAAGTGTTTATAATGGCACAAGACATGCAACTATGGAAAGTTATAGTTGAAGGCTTTGAAGCTCTTCCAGAATCCAAGTTGTGAAGAGTGGATTGAGAAACACAAAGAGCTTATGCAAGTTAATGGAAGCGCCATGAATGTAATTTATAAGGCATTAGACTTCAACAACTTCAACTTGATCTCAAAGTGCTCCGTTGCCAAAGAAATATGGGAAAAGATAGAAGAATTGTATGGATAACAAAAAAGGAAGAGGAAATGGAAGAAAAGCTTTGTGAAAGTCAATGTTCAACAAGTGACACAAGACAAATAAAGATGAGGAATCACATGAAAGTCAATCCTCAAAGCAAATCAAATCATGCCTCATGGCTCTTGAAGAACCCAAGGTAAATTTTTCACCTTGAGAACCTAATTCATATTCATTTGGAGAATTGCAAGAAGCTTTTGAAGAATTCGCAATTGAATATGAAAAATGAATTTGAAATATAAGAAAATGATTTCGAAGTTCAATGTTGAAAATGAATTATTGATGAAAACAAAAATTGATTTAGAAAGACAAATGAGAAATTGAAAATGGATTTTGAAGCATGGCAAAAGAAAAATGAGATTTTTGAACAGAAATATGAAGAATTAATAAATGAGAACAAGAGCTTTTCAAGAAAAACTTATGTGCCAAAATGAGCTATAGCAATCATTGTAATTTTTCATGGTCATTCTTCAATCACTTGTCCTAATAAAAGACATGCTCCTTTTAAGATTAGACAAGTATGGGTTCCTCAAGGGACAAGAGATATGGTCACCAACCCTCAAGGACTCAAAGGAATTTGGGTACCAAGAACCAAGTGATAAATGTCTCTTGTAGGTGCGTTAGAGCAAGGAGAAACAAATATTTTCTTGAAGATTGGATGCTCTCTAAACACATAAAATGGAGAACGGGCAATCTCTATGCCAAAAGCTATTCGTTCATTTGAATGAAAAATTCGGTTACCCATTCTTATTTGAACATTAGGTGCATAAATTTTTATTGACAACTCTCCTTTGAGATTTACTGATATGTCTTGATTATGCAAAATTCATTTATTGTGATACATGTTATAAGTTGCATAATCTTGGAGGTATAAACCTAAAATTGAGTATCCACTTGTTCTAAATCTTGAATGCTTGATAATCTTGCTATAAATATATTCTCGTGCTTAGTGAAATTGATTTTTGTACTTATATTCTTGAGACATATTTATATTTCAATTTAAGGGAGAATGAACATAAGCACATCCTTGTACTTAAATGCTTGATATTATGGTATATGTTTGACATGCTTGGTGCAATTGAGTTTTGTGCTTAATATTTGATTGAATTGTATTTATGCACAAACTTAGTGGGACCATAAAAAGCTTAATAATTTTGAGATTTCAAGATTTACACTTTGAAAATCATTTTCGCAAAATAAAGCCTTAAAATGTGACACTTCATTTCAACAATTTTTCAAAGAGAAAATACTTTTTAAAATCTTGAGTTCAATTATTTAAACTTGTTCAAACAAAGAAACTTGATTAACTTGAAATGATTTTAATTCTTTAAGTGCTAAAATGCAAGTTTTCAAGGCTTTTTCAAGCTTACAAGTACAAATCCTACTTTTAAACAAACATGGGCATGAATTTGAACAATTTAATGTTGTTGATTCAAACTTTTCTAAATGGTTTAAAGAGCTTAAAATGCATTCCAAATATATTTGCCTATTCTTGTAACCTTTTCAAGGAAATATGAAGTTCCCGGAGTTTTTTTTTTTTTTTGAAAAGCGAAGTTCCCAGAGTTAATATTTTTATTTCCTTGGTTATAAGGTCAAATGACCACTTGAACAACTTTTTTTTAATCATCTGGAACTTGTTGAAATAGTTCAAAACGGTTAAAAATGAGCTTGACAAGTTTTGACTATTTCACATGGCATTTCCAAGCAAAAATAGGGTTTGCCGTACTAAAAACTCAAAACCTGGAGTATATTAAGCTTTAAATGGTTTATACTATTTAGTTTACCATATTTAAACTTGTTTGAGTGAATTTGGTGCTACAATTATGGTTTTAATGAACTTTATGCCTTTTAAGTGATATGTGGAACAATTTGACTTGGTCAAGGCCTAAAGTCCTTGATTGAAAAAAAATTCACTCATGTTGAACATGTTGAAAGTACCTTGAATGACTTAAACAAGTTTGTTGTGTACTAAAATTCTTATGAACTTGTTTTGTACCTTTTAAGTGAATGATACCATGCTTTAATGCTACAAGGGTATTTAAGGTTTTTTTTGTTGTATAATCTTGAGTTTGCACCCTTGAAAGCTTGAAATATGGATTTGCTGGTCACGCTTGCTTGTACCTTAGTTGCTTAACATTATTTCAAATGTTTCAAATGCATAAATCGTGTCTATACCATTAATACTCTTGAATACAAAAAAGGCATGGTTGGGATATCTGAAAAAACAATGCCAAAATGGTTCAAAAATTGTTTTTGACCCAAACTTTTGATTCCCACAAGTTAACAGTGATTTTTTAACATGTTTGAAATTTCAAATTTGGTTAAAATTCAAAAATCCCGAATTTGGCAGCATAAAACCAGCAATTTTTAACTGATATTAGCTACACTAGCTCAAAGGATCAATCTCCTCCTTTCCATAAGCAAAATCTGTAAAGCTTTCAAAGAAGGATCAATCCCATTATTAAAGGGATCGATCCCCTCTATTCAATGATTTTTCTAGAGGAATGAATTCCAAGGTGACAAGCCTATGCAAACACCTTTCGACTTTTGTGTTATTCATTCTAATTGAGTAAACATCATGTTCCACAAATAATGAAAGAAAATAAAGAAAACTTACAGCACGACTATGTTTGTATTGGCAGCAGTGAAGAAGTTGCCACAGAATATGGGTAGATCAAATTCTGGTTTTGGAAAGGCAGCAAAATCCAATACCTACCCAAGAGAAAGACCAAACAGAGGTTGTATCAAGAAAAGCACAAACCATAGTATATACAAAATAATAGACAAACGGCATGGCTTTTACTAATGCAATAATCACTTGCACTAACTAAGGTGAAAGCAAAGACCTAAATAGCCAAGACATAGAAAGAGCATCTCTCTCTGTTTTTTTAAAACCCTACATCCACTTGTTCTGTGAGTAGTTTCTTCTTCTACCTTTCTATACTGGACCTCAACCAGTTTTTGGGACAAATTTCTCATGAAACTAGAAGGCTATATGATAATTCTATTTTATGGAATTATTTTTGTCCAATTTTGTTATTAAATATTAGCTAAGTGCTTAATTTTTAATTAGAATCTAGTTATTTTTAGTTGTTTTTATAATTACTTTATTTTCATTAAGTTATTTTAATTTTATATTTATTTACTTTAATTTGGCTATTATTTATTAGTTTGTATGCTTTTGTAGGATTTAAGGGAACAGGGCTTAATTTTGGAAAGTACGGTGTTTAAAAGATCTAAAATTCTGCTTGCATATGTTTAATTGTTTTGACCATAACTCACATTCCAGATTAGGGGTGTGCAAACGCAAACCAAACCGAAGTGAGTTCAGTTTTTTCAATTTTATTAGTTTAGTTCTTCGGATAATTCGATTAGGATAGTTCGGTTATTAGAATTAATTTGGTTCAGTTTTGTTAGGTATTTTCCTAACTGAACTAACCGAACTTGAGTAAGGGTATTATGGGGATTTTACATAGGAAATAAATCCTAAACCTAATCTCTTCTCTTCAGCTATTACTCTATCTGCCGTCTCCACTCTCTTCTCTCCACTTTAGTTCATCACTTCGGTTCCTCTTGACTCTTGCTTGCTGCCATCCTCCACCCTTCCCACATCAAGTAAGTTTTTTATTTTTTTTTTGGTTCTCATTTCGGTTCCTTTTGTTCAATGTTCAAGGGTGGGTTCAAATTTTGGTTGAAATTTTGAGCATGAGTAAGTTTTTTTTTGTTAAAATTTTGGTTATCGCTTGTTCAGGGTGGGTGAGTTTGTTTGGTTCATGGAAATAGGACAGAAAGAAAGTTAGTAATATGTAATACACCAACTAGGTTGAGAATGCATGAAAGGAAGAATCAGTAGGCTTTGTTTGAACCTAGATCAATACCCTATAAAATGCTCTGCTTTTATTCTGTTTTTATATTGCTTTGTTTGTAAGTCTTAAAAGAACATAGAAAGATGTTTCTTTCTCCTCCTTGTTTGGACTTTCAACTGGTCGATCAAAGGAGGAGAGATGAGAAAAATGTTGCACAAACTGAGGCTTTATAAAGGGTATGTCAGCAGGAACTAAGCCCTTGGAGTTGGGACAATAAGGATAAAACTTTTTGCGATTCCTTGCTTGATTCCTAGGAAAAACTACGAAGGAAAGAGCTTTTCAAGAGGAATAAATTACATGCAGTGCTTCAGGTTTTGGGTATTGACCAAATAGCTGTAAAGTATTTCTTCAAACCAAGTCTATGTTGTCTAACTTTACTTGAGCTCATTGTAAAGTAGTTTTAGCTCCAAAATTCAGCGTAGGTTCAATCAATCAGCCATAAATAAGGGTTTGCTTTAGGTGTTAGAAAAGTGTTTCCTCTGTTGCTTTACATATTTTATTAACAAAGATTCATGACTACCAAGCATTCCCAAAGGCCATAGACATTTACTTCTAAGATTGCAGTGGACAATGTACTTGATAATTTTTGAGGTAATTAAGTAATGTACTAATGTTATCTAATGTCTATTTGAATTTATAAAATATTTAATATGTTCTAACTTACCTTTTTTTAGTCTATTTGAAACTAATGATTTTTTTTTAATGTTTTTCAACTTTTAAGGTATAACCTGTGTTTATGCTAAGTTGCTAATGGCATCAAGAGGCAATTGGTGAGGAAGTAATCTTTGAAGATTATTTGCATTCAAGACTGTTTGTTGTTTTTATCCATTGTTGAAGACTGTTAATGATTTGCTATTATTTGTTGAAGACTATTTGTTGTTTTTTTTATCCATTGTTGAATATTGTTAATGATTTGTTGTTATTTGCTCAAGACTATTTATTGTTGTTTTTATTTATGTTTTTAATTACTTCTTGTTGTTTGTATAAGTATCTATTTTATTATAATTTTTTATTATCATTTTTAATATCTTTGTAGTATTGATTTATAAAAAAAAATACAACATAAATAAATCTATACAAACAAAAAAAATCAAAATTTCCCAAGTTCGATTTTCAGAAACCAAACAGAACTAATCGACTTAGTTCGGTTTCGGTTAGTTTGGTTATTTGTAGAATTCAATTTGGTTTCGATTATTTTTTACTATGAGTTCAGTTAGTTTGGTTATTAGATATCCAAAACTGAACTAACCGAAATAACTGTTTACACACCCCTACTCCAGATGTCCAAATGATGCGATTCTTGCGCCATTGAAAAGCTAAGAGACAACACTACAACTTTCATAAATATCACTTTACCCAATTCTACCTCAAAGATAGAGAAAATCACATCGGAAGATGACTGGGTAAAATGCTGTGAGAATGGAAATTTTAAAGATGATATTTGATATTTGGGCTTCATTACACTTTTAAGCCCAAAAGTTAGAGTGAGTAGGTTAACTTAGGGAATTTTAGATTAAAATTGTTAATATAAATATGATGTTTTAGGAGAAATCAAAGAGAGAACCCTTAAAGATTCAAGAAACTGAAAGTCGAGACAGAAACTCGAAAAGCAAGGCTGTACATAATTGTTTTGTTTTCTTTCTTAGTTTTTATTTTTCTTGTTACTCTCAATGGTTGAAATTTATATATTGTTTTTTGTCTTTGCAATTATGAGTATAAATTTATATATTGTTATTTCTCTATGCAATTCTGAGTCACTAATTTTATTTTTCTAGGATTGCAATTGAACTCACATGTAATTTAAATTTTTAAATCTCTTTCTTGCTTGCTTCAATTGGATTTGAATTATTTATTTCAATTTATTCTTAATGTTTTTTAATTGATTAGCCACCAATTAAATTGATCTAGGAACCTAAACAAATTTGGGAAAGGGAGTTTAGTGTAGACTAAAATTAAAATAGAATATGATCATATTAATTGATTTGTGTATAGGATGAGAATATACATATATGTCGTATGTAGCTAGAATTAGAGCCTAAACTTAATGAGTCTAATTTAATTTCAATTCACATAAGATATAGTGTTTTGGTTAAAATAGATATTTTTATAAGACGAGTCGGGAAACTTTTATAAATAATTGAGGACTCTAGGTTAGCAATTCAACCCATTGAAATAAGTTAAGGAAAAGAGGTAAGATTTAGATGAAGTATGAAGGATATTGTAATCCTAAACTTGTTTGATTTGACTTTTACTTTGATTTTTTTTTTAGTTTAAATTTTGGTTAATTAGTTTTAGTAATTGATTTAGTTGTTTAATTTTGATTGTTTGGATAAGGTTAAATTGTTCTAATTTTAGTACCTAGTAAAATTTTAAATTAATTCTTTATAGTATAGATACTCTGCTTATACTTGCGTAGGTAAAATTTTAACTGATAAGTTTTTGATACCGTTACCGGAGATCGAACCCGAGTCACCCTCGTGACAAGCGTGAATACTTACACACTGATATAGTTTCCGCAATAATGTATTGATGCCTTCAAACTTTAAATCTAGCTTTTAGTAACTCTTAGTTAACAATTGAACGGTGACATTTCTATAGACTCCCACATCAAGAACAAAACAAAATAAAGCATGGCAAGACCAAGTTAGTTAAAAAAAAAAACAATAAGGCTTTTATCAAGAGAAGAAGATGCATTAGATATTTGGATTAGAGCTAGATCACAGCTTCTAATGATCTATGAGCCATATAAAGAACTTACTACAATTTTCATGAGTGTAATGTCAAGGAGCAATATGAGAAAGTACAGATAATGACAAGTTCTAACAATTACAAATAGTTTAAGAAGAAAACTCGGAAGTTTGTCAAGTTATAAAACCCAAGACTAACTTGATGATTTTTCTAATTTAAGAACTCAAAACATTAAAGGTAACAAATTACAAGGTCATACCTGCATAGCTTCACCCTCAATGCTTATACTTCGAAGTAGTCTGATTCTAGGAGCCTCAAATGATAGCATTTCAAGCCTCGTTTTGCCATCCAATGCAATCATAGAACCATATCTTTCCTAAAGTGGAAAAAATTATATTGCAATTACAGCAGGAAAATCAACAGTAAATCATGAATTCATAGCACACCAAAAATTTTTACACATCAGTATGTCAATTGTTGCAATGTTCATCACGGCATCAACCAAAACAACAAAAACAATAATGGTAGTGGCAGCAAGAAATGATGGATTAGCCCAAAATCCTTCTTTGTCTAGTCTGGCTCCAACACCTAATAACCCTTGTTACCCATGAGAAACCCCTAAAAGTTGAACTTGACAAGCTCTTTCGCTGGATTTGGGCTAATCAAATGATAAGCTCTACTGCCAATAACTGCACCATGCTTCAAACAAAGACCCTAAAGAAGTGTGCCCTTCATGTCTTATGAACAGATAATCCCCCCATTTTCATCAATGAAGAGGCATGGTGAATTGCAAGTAGCAACATTCTTGATGCTCCTTATGCGATTTCAGTAGATCCTAAAATATTTCTGCTTTTCAAAATGAACTCAAATTACAGAATGGTAAATAAACAAAGAACATTCCTAAAGACATTGTCTTGGTCCAATTTGCATGAAAATAAATGGCCAGTCTAAACTAAAATAACTAATTTATAATTGTTTTCCATATGGAAAAGATCAATCCTTTACATGAATAAATTAACTATAAGATAATAATTTTTGTGTCTATTCATTTTTTATTTTTTTTTCTTTCTATTCATTTTTTGCAAAAAGCAAATAGCAAAAGCATCAACCAACTTGAGCCTAAGAGTTTCTTTCAACTAAAAAGAGTAATAATTTGTGAAGATATTGCCAAAAATTATGCCCCATAAACAAGTCTACCTCAGAATTTTCCATAATCAAACCATCAAAATAGACACAAACTTTGTTCTTTAATTATTTTTTACGTGAAATTTACCTCAACCTAGAAATAGATAAACGTAACACTAGGATTCATCCACACAGTAGCGGTAACTCTAATCTAAAAATCTCAGAGATCTAAACAAAAAGCTCAAAACCAATATAGAAAAGAACCAGGATACATGGGGAAAAAATATTACAAACAACACTAAACCCAAGAATAATTAAATCAGAATAACCAAAAAGAACCCAAAAATTCTCATTAAAAGGTACAAAAAGAAGAAAGAAGGAACCCATTACCTGGAGGGGAGAGGGGAGCAAAAGAGAATGGCGTTTGGTTTCATTGAGAGCAAAGTGAATGAATTTCTGGTAAGAAATTGCAGAGGCTTGAAGCAAGCAATTCCTTCCCTTCTTCCTCTTCCTCCAGTAAGAGTTAGCATTAAGGTTACTGGTCATTAATGAAGGAGGAGGTTTTAACTTTAAGCTTAAGCTTGACACTGATGAAGAAGACGAATGCTCCATATTTTTGAATTTATTCAAGTGAAACTGCAACTCATTTTGAGTTGAGTTGATGATTTTTTATGTTATTTTCTGTAACTGCAAATGTTGTTTCCTTTTTGACTTTTATGGTTGTTCTTTGGGTTTTAGCCACGTGCACAGAAACCTGATAGAAAACCCATCTTCTCAGCCCACAATTATTCTAGAGCAATTCTTTGGGTTTGAGCCACGTGGACAGAAACCTGATAAAGAACCCATCTTCTCAGCCAACAATTATTATCGAGCAATATGCTATGCAACACAAGCCCCATGGAACGCATGCTGATTCTGGGCCATGAAAGGTTTTTCTTTTTCTTTTTGATGATTTGACATTTAAATTTAAATGAGAAAAAAAATCACCTAATTCTTTTTCTTTTTGCGCATATTAAGAAGTTTAAGAGAAAATCTTTGTAGTTGTAGCTTTTCGTAGGGTTGTCGACGGATAAAGTATTTATTAATTTTAAGATATTTAAATTTTAATTTTATAAAAAATTAAATATTTAAACTCTATTAATTATTTTAAATAATTTTAAAAATTATTATTTTAATCTTATTCTTAATACATTTTCACTAACTTATAATTACCTAAACTTATTTAAAAACTCAATTAAAATAAAAAAATATTAAAATATTTATGGTTACCAACAATGAAGGACAAAAAATGGAGCGACAATGATGGAGGATCGGAAAGGTTGGTTAGGGGAAGAAAAGAAGAAGGAAGGAAAGAAGAAGAACGAATAAAAGAAGAACTACCACTTAGTAGCGAGGAAGAAAACAAGAAAAAAGGAGCAACTAGCGGGGAGAAGAAAAGAAAAGAGTGACTATGGTTGTTACCTTTAATATATTATTATTATTATTATTAAATTACAAAAATCAATATTATTATTTTTTAGAATAAAAATCAATATTATTTTATTATTTAAAAATTATTAATTTAAATAATAATAATTATATTTTTATAAATAAATATAATATATAATACAAAGTGTATGTATTAAAAGACATTATAAGTTATATACTAGAAAGTGTGTGTATATAATATATACTTAAAAATTTTATAAGTTATAATTTTTATAATGTTAACACAAAATAAAAAGTAAATATATTTATATTTAAAGTATATATATTAAAAGCATTTAGTGTATATATATAATAATAATTATATTCCTTATAAATGAACCTAATATATATAAAGTAAATATATTAAAAGACATTACAAGGTAATTAGTAATCATAGTTTCATGAATTAATTTAATTAATTTTATGAGTTTGTCCTTAATTAAATGAAATTAAAAAAAATAGTTAAGTTTCAAAACTATTATAATCTCATAACTTCTTTTTAAATAATTAAGTTTGTTTATTATAAGTTTATATAAAAAAACATATATATATTATAATTTATAAGTTATAATTTTTATAATGTTAACAACAATAGAAAGTAAATATGTTTATATTTAAAGTGTGTATATATATATACACAAATTAAAAATATTTTAGTATATATATAATAATAAGTATATTCTTTATAAATGAACCCAATATATATACAGTAAATATATTAAAAGACATTACAAGGTAATTAATAATCATAATTTTATGAATTAATTTAATTAATTATATGGGTTTGTCCTTAATTACATCAAATTAAAAAAAATAACTAGATTTCAAAACTATTATAATTTCATAATTTCTCTTAAGGTTTGTATATTATAAGTTTATAAAAACAAAGGAGTATATATTATAATTAATAATTTTATAAGTTATAATTTTTATAATATTAACATAAAATAGAAAATAATTATATTTATATTAAAAGTATATATATGCTAAAAGTATTAATTTATATAATATAGTAATTATATTTCTTATAAATGAACCCAATATATATAATGTATATATATTAAAAAAACATTACAAGTTAATTAATAATCATAATTTCATGAATTAATTTTATTAACAATATAGGTTTGTCTTTAATTACATGAAATTAAAAAAAATTAAATTCCAAAACTATTCTAATCTCAAAGACTCTCTTTAAATATATATATTATAAGTTATAATTTTTGTAATGTTAATACAAAATAAAAAGTAAATATAATTATATTAAAACTATATATATAATGGTAATTATATTCCCTTATAATATAATATGATATTTATATTATTTTAAACATCATTAATAATCTAATAATTTTTTAATTTAAATATAGTAATATCATCACATTAATAATTTAAGTAACCATACTTTTTAATATATTTGTCAACATTTAATAAAAGAAATTGTTTGTAAACATGGTAAAAGTTTTGAATATTTTTTCTTTTTACATAAGTTCGAATCTAAACATCAGTAAAAGTGTGTATTTTTAATTTAATTTTTTAAATAACAATAAAATATATATAAACAGGTATTGAAATATAGTTTGAGGTGGGTACTCATGGAATCCGAATATTAACATAATCGGGGTTCGAGTAACAGGTACCCAAGGGATGGTACCCAAATCCGATTATAAAGTACCATAACCTAATATAACCAAGTCGAGTACCTGCGGGCACTCTATAATAATGTGTCTATTGCCATCCCTAGCCCTTCAAAGTAAAAGGAGAAAATTGAAACTTTGGTAAAAGTTTATAGGTAACAAATGTTTTTTCCAAGATTTGTAACAAAAGTTGGGTCTAATTTGAATTATTTCTGTAACATAATCTTATATGAATAAAAGTTGTTAAACCAATAAGCGAAGAGAAAAGAAATTAAGGAATCATTTTTTCATCATCTTATATAGAGTAAAAGCAAACTAAATAAGAGATTATATTTAAGTATTTTAAAATCAATTAGTACATTTGTTTTAGAGAAAGAATAAATTTTTATTGCCTGATCAATCTAGGAAATAAAACTCTTATTACATCATTTAATAATAAACTTCTAACCTTCTTTGGAGGATTAGAAAAAACTAGGAAGTTTTCAATAATAGAGAATCCCTCATTAGCCATTAGTCTGCTACTATATTTTCTTCTTGAAACCCATGACAAATTTGAACCTTCCAATGTCTTTGAATCCAGCTTTGAATAACTTGAATCAAATCTGAATTTGCACATGAATGATTTATTTGAGAAGAAAATGCTTGAACAACTAGCTTATTGTCTACCTGTAAGTCTATTTTTTGAAAGCCAAGGTCCCATGCATATTTAAGCTCTCTGTGTTCTCCCTAAAGCTTAGCTTTGTAAGCTGAACATTTACGAAGTCTCATTACATATCCAACCTTCCATTGACTAGTTGGATATCTTAAAACACCACTAGCTGCCTCTTGCTCAGTTGACTTCCGATAAGGACCGTCTGAATTTAATGAAATCCAACTAAATGAAGGAACTTTCCAATTGACCAGAATTTCTTTTCAAGAACTGGATAAGTGTCCCCCATTCTCAGTGTTTGCCACCTCAACATTTTTTCAAAGCCAAGACCATATTGTATATATAGTCATGCAATAGGAATTTCAACACTGCAGCATCTTTTTTAATTTGTTAGAAGCCGATTATGTAAGTATTGAAGAATAAACATCCTGATTCTCTCAGGCCCTTCCTACTTCCATGCTAATTGCTACCTTCCTGAGCTATAGGTTGAATCTGAATCAGTAAGATCCCTCAAAAATGATATGTTGAAGCCACTGTAAAATATCCCAAAAATGATAAAGCCCAATATGGTCTGTCAAGGTGAATAACATGATAAGGTGCAAAGGTCTCGAAGAGCAATGTAATTTAGTTAAGTGCAAGGTAAGTCGACAAGCTGTTGAAATCCCATTCACCATCCTCTAATACAAACACAGCTATGGTCTTCGAATAAGAATCCCATTGATCTCATAGCTTCAACAAGAGGACACTCGTCCACCCAAGTATCCATCAAAAACCGTGTTGTGAGTCCATCTCCTAATGCCCATTGAATATTCTTCTTAAATGTCACCCATAACTAGTTGATGGAGGTCCAAAATGAAGAGGAACCCACACTCTAAAGCTTATCGGGGCATTTTTTTGTATACATAAATAAATGATTAGAGGTTGAATTTGATTCTTTTACAAAATCAATTCTGAAAAATTTTAGTCTTTTAATCCAATTTTAATGATTTAAGGACAAGCAACAACGATGATAAGATTTTGTTTTTAACTTTGATGATGTGATGTTTATTGATGACTTGATGAGGTGAATTAATTTTTTGCTACATGACATGTATCACTCCAAAACATATCATATTTTATTTTAATAAATAATAATTAATATGGGTAAAATATTTCATTTTCTTAAGTTTTAATTGAAATTTCAAACGGATTTAATAATTTTCAAAATGGATACTTTATCTCAAAAAAATATTTCGTTGGATACATAAATCTAGCTCATAGTCAAACGTTAGTGTTTTTTATTAGTTTGATGATGTGGCAATATTTAAAAGATAATTTTATTTTTTATTAATTTAAAAAATTACTATTATATAGTTTTTTGTCAAAAAAAATAGAAAAAAAATCAAGGGAGCACCATCATCCTCCTTGAATTTTTTTAATTTTTTTTAAAAAATTATATAATGATAATTTTTAAAATTAATAAAGAAAAAATGGTTTTTTAGTATTTTTATATTTTTTATTAATGATGTTTACATTTTTGGAGTGGACTGTTCATTTTTAATATTAATAGACACGTGTGGAATTATGTCTAAAAGTTAGGAGGTGGGTATATTTTACCCTTTATATTATATTTTAGGTAAAATACACTAATATTTAAAATTTTTAACCATAATTACAATCGAATCCACTAAGTTTTAAAGTGAACATTTCATCTAAAAAATATATTTTCACTAGACACATAAGTTTTATCATTAATCAACCATCAATGTTTCTATTAGTTTAATAACATGGTAATATTTTTAAGATAATTTTACCCTTTATTAATTTTAAAAATTATCATTATATAAATTATAATTTTTAATTTTTTTTTTAAAATTCTTTCTAGCCACTTACAGTCAGCGACACTCCCCAAGGGAGCCGAGGGAGAAGGGTGGGCGGCTGGTGTAAGGAATGCACAGACATGAGAGAAAGGAAAATGTGGGAAAAAAAAAAATATTTTAGATATTTCATATTTAAACATTAATATTATTTACACATTTTGAATGGAGTGTCTATTTTGAAAATTAATAGATAATTATGGTTAAAAGTTGAAGATGTTAGTGTACTTTACCTTTGATATTAATATTTTGTATTATAATATTCAAATTATAACATATAACATTATTTGAAATATATCTAATTTATGAAATAATAATAATAATAATTATATTATTATATAATTTTAAAATTAAACAAGCATCGTAATGATAGACAATTATATTTTATTTTAGTTAATTTATATTTATTATTTTATATATTTGTCAAACTTTTTATATTGTAATTTAATTATTATATGTTGATTTTGAAGTATTTAATTAAATATTTTTTAATTTATCATTATTATATTATGTAATAATATAATATATTATATGTTGAGTTTGAAGTATTTAATTAAATATTTGTTAATTTATTAGTATTATATAATAATAGATTAAATTTATCAGTTAATTAATTTAATTTATAAATTTTACTATATAATACATAAATATTAATTCTATATATTTCTATTTAAAAAAATGAAGACAAAGACAGCTTTACCTGAAAATGCAGAAGTTTGCCATAAAATGCTAAAACGGGAACATCCTAATTCACCCTCTGCTAGGGCCTGCTCCCCGATTTTTGATCCGCCCGTGCCCCTTACAAGTTACATTCCCCCTCCTTTCCAGGGCCTTCATGCCATTTCGCTATTTTATCCTCCTCCACTATCAAAAAAGGACCGGACGAAGAAACCCTCATCAATGTTTTCCAAACCCACCACCATAACCCTGTGCACGTACGATTAATCGTCCAAAGTCTCCCGACACATACCATCGCCACGTGGCTGCATCCCGTTCGCTGCACGTAAATAAAAAAAGAAACAGAGAAGAAATAAAAATAAAAAGACAAAACTAGGGAAATGTTATTTTAGATATAAAGATTAGAGAGAGAGAGAGAGGGAGTTTCTATAAACACGTTTCTCCAAACGAAATTAAAATCCCCCCTCTTATATCGCATCTTAATTTTTTTTTCTTTTTTTTCCATTTGATTATCTTTCTCTCTCTAGGAAAAAACTCTCTCTCTCTCTCTATATTTTTTTCTTCCCTCTTTTTCCCAATCGGACGATTAATCCAAAAAAACGCATCGTCTTCCTCCTTTCGAATCGGGACCTTTCACCCTCCACTCGTCGCATCTAGCCACCGGCGCCGATTAAATAGACCCGAACCACTCCGAACCCGTAAACCCGGGAGAGACCCGAATAAAAATACATCGTTTTTTCTTTTCAAAAATTTCGCGGCCGGTTGAGTTTCAGTTTCCGGTGCGATTTAAAAGGTGCGCACGATTATTAACCTGCGCATCCTTTCCATTTATACACAAAAAAACTTATCTTTAGACCCAAAAAACTCTCATTTTTTTTCATAAAGGTCAGCCTCTTTATTTTGAACAATAATCGGCTTCTTCTTTTTGGCGGTCGATTTTTGTTTTTAATTTTTTTACCAATCTTTGTCCGTGTGTTTATGAATTTAGGGTTTTGGATTGTGAATTGTCGCTTTGTGTTTTAAATTTTAGGGTTTCTTAATCAGAGTTTCTAGTGTTCGATTTTTTTAGTCTTCGTGTTTGGAGTGATGGATCTATTGTTTCTATGTTCGATTCACGATTTTCTTCTGCTTTTTCGGGTTAGGGTTTCTCGATTGTTTAGATTGATTTAGCTAGGATCTTGATCGTTTTTGTGCTCGAATTCACTTGACAAGTGTGTGAATTTGAATATTTTTGGTTTTAAGCTTGACTTCAGCCCTTTCTTGTTCTCATTTTCGTGTTTCTTAGTTCTTTAGAATCGTATTTGATCGAGGAAAGTAACTGTTATGTCGATTTTACGGTTTTATGTATAAATATTTGAAGTTTCCATATGGTGTTTCACTCCTTTCAACTTCAATAATGACTTGAATTTGCATTTAGCTGTGTCTTCTCTTTGAACTCTTTGCTTGCTTAGCAAATGTAGCAAAACTGAAAGAGTTTTAACGTTGGATACTGATTTTTTAGCTAGGTGGTTGTTGTCCTTCTTTTAGTAGAGTGTATTCTTTAATGAAGGTTATATTCTTTTGGTTTGCGGTTCTTTGTGAGCCATGCCTTTTTGTTCCTTCTTTTTGTATTCCTCCTTGTCAGCTGTATGGGCCGTATTTATCTCAGAAAGACTAAAGGTTTTGGCTGATTCATTATCCAGGTCCTCAGCAAAGATTGTGAAGCCGCTTTGTATTCCCACAATCATTTTGTGTAGTTGTTAAAGAGTGGTGTTATTTGCATAGGATTTCCATGTGAGAGAATGGCATTTTTTAGGAACTATTCGAGTGACACAGTCTCACACAGTGTCTTGGAGGAGAAAAGCCAGGGACAAAACATCGGTAGGATTCACAGCACAGTAGGAAATGAGGACGTAGATGGAACTTATGAAAGAGAATTTGATATTAACATGGATGCACAGTATCAAAGTGATGGGGAGCCGGATGATGCTGTTAGGCTGCATAATGAGGTGCCTGCTGATAATGTTGCTGGTGTTTCAAATTCAAATTTTCAGCCAGCAGGAAGAAGAATAGCTCCTGGGAAATGGGGTTCAACTTTTTGGAAGGACTGCCAGCCCATGGATCGCCAGGGGGGATCTGATTCTGGGCAGGATTCAAAATCCGACCATAAGAATTTGGAAGTTTTGGAATATAATTCGTCAGATGACAGGGATGATAGATTAGAATCAGACGATGATGAGGCCCAGAAAGAAGTGGGCAAGGCTCAAAGGGGTCATTCTGATGTCCCTGCAGATGAGATGTTATCTGATGAATACTACGAGCAGGATGGGGAAGAGCAAAGTGATACAATGCATTACAGAGGCTTTAGCAATTCTGTTGGGTTAAATACTAGGCCACAGTCAAAGCCTGTTTGTGTCAGTACAACTGTGTCCAGGGGTTCAAGAGCTTTAAATACCCGTAACTATGACGATGAGGATGATGATGTCAACAATGATGATGCTGATGCAGACTATGAAGAGGAGGAAGAGGAAGATGGTAAGTTATTATTTCTTATTACAGCGTTTCACATCAAGTCACTAAGGTTAAATAAACAGTGCATTGAATTTGATAGATGATGGATGGTATATACTCCTATTCTTCTAGCTATACAACACCTTCTAAGTACTCTCCATTTTGAGCTTGTTTGCAGACGATGACCCTGATGATGCAGATTTTGAGCCTGACTATGGTGTTGCTAGTGGTCATGCGGGGAATAAGGTTATTAAATTGGTTTAACTTCTCACTTAATTTTGTTAACTTTATTATTTTTATATTGTACACCTTCACCTTTGTAGTTTTCTAAAAGCACATCATATCCTATCTTTTCTTTGTCCCAAGTAAAGAGACAACCAGGAAGAAAGGAGAATGTGATAAGCTGCTCAATTTAATTGTATGACTTGAAGCATGTAGATTCCTGTCCATCTATTTCTCTGTTGTTTAAAAGATGGTTGGCTCAGGAGTAAAATTTGCATTAGAATTTAAGCCACCCTGGACCTTCTGGTAAAAAAAGAGAAACTATTCTAAATATTTGAAGCATGAAGTGCATCTCACTGCATATGGGATGAGAAACTTCATCATTATGCTGGGGAGGGATGTTACCAAACTTATACCGCTTTTAGAATGTAGAAAGATAAGAGTTTCACAAGTGTTTCTTCTTGCTCCGATGGAAATGGTGATGAACACTAAAACTTACGTGGTTTTAATCTGTCAAGCTAACCTAGAAATTGTAGTAAGATTTTTATACTATAATATTGAATCATAGGGACAGAATTAGGAGAATCCAAGATAAACTAGTGGAAGAAATTCGTTAAGCCTTTGCTGTTACAGTGTTTAGATGATGGTGGCAGTTTGGGATAGGTAATGGAAGGGCCTAAGTTTGTATGATATGTAGGGCATTTTGGTTTAAGTTAGTCAGTAACTGCTTGCAAATGTTTGATTTTCTTGTTGGGCAGGGCTTGGGCTGTGGTCTGTATGGCAGAAGTAAAGCCATATATGGTACATTGGGTTGGAAAGATTTAATCCTCTTTATTGCATTGGAAAGACCAGTCCATCTTAATGAATGCCACTTCAGACGCCTACCCTGGCATATATGAGATGAATTGGAGTCTCTTATGGACTTGAGAGGAGTCACTTGGTTGGATGAGCAATTAGCCTAGATTATTATTGCTATTGGTTTTTGAAAAATATATCTAGTCCCCTGAAAAGGCTTTTTGTCCTCATCAAGAGAGAAGGTTCCTCCTCCTCCTCTTTCTCCTTCTTCTGCCTCACTCTCTCTCTCTCTTGCTGGTGTTTTATGAAAGAATTTTCTTGTACCTTGATCTCTAAATGATGAATAATTGCCATGATGTAACCAGAGGTGATGTAGGACAAATTTGTTTGGTGGCTTTGAAAGTGGGGATGTTAGCATGGAAGTCTGTGGATTTCTTTTTTATAGGGTTGGAATGGGAATGCTTTAGGCTTTGGGCCTCAACTATGTAAGGGAATGGCTGTGATATAGGAGATTATTTGCTGGATAAATGCTGAGACAATGGATGAGTTTTAGAGCAAATTTAGCATGAGGAAAAAAGATTCTATCACGGTTCTATTATATCTGAGGGGTGATGTTTACACTGAAGTTGGTAATTTTGTGGGATTGCATTTGAAGTTATCTCTTTGATGAAGGCAAAATCCATGCTTATGTATATAGATTATTTAAATTAAATATTTAAGGTCTCATTGCACGGCTTCAATGGAAATTATGGCTTGAACATAATTCTGATTGTTAAGGTCAACTTAGCTTCTTCCTATTTATGTACTTTGAAGGACTAGTTTTTGCAGAGTTGAGTATGAACCTTTTATATTGGGGTAGATTGTTGGTAATTGCTCTTTTTCTTCTTAATTCAATGTTCTATTCCCTTGCATGTCCAACCAAAGTTATGTCCAATTTAATTATGTTATGCGCTTTCAATTTTACTGATGACTGATTTTTGGCTGAAAATTGAAAATGCGGAGGCTAGGCATGGAGTGAAAAATTAAAACATTAAGAATGGTAGTTTCCAACAGTTTGAGCCTGCTTGTGTTGTGGATGTGTTTAGTAAAGATAAAGTCAAGCCTTGAACATAATTTCATAATGGCATCAAAATTTTAAGAATGAGACTAAATGGGTTTACAATAATCGATTGAAAAATTTTGAGCATTTCTGTGGTTTTTATTTTTATTCTTTTTGTGTAACTTATAACCTTCTTTAACGTGTGTGTATTCCATGGCGTGATGTCCATTCAATTTTTACTTCGGATTGGTAAAATTAGTTTCAAATTTACCTGTTTACTAGTTTCTTGGGAGAATATTGGAGTACACGTGTTCTTTGGTTAAAAATATATTTGGTGGTGGTCATGGAGCTTGACCCATGAAGGCTTGTTGCTTATGCCTTATCATCAGCTTGATACTATTCCCAACTAATTTAGTTCTTACTCAGCAGGATAAAGATTGGGATGGTGAAGATTCTGAGGAAGAAGACAATAGCGATGGCGATGTAGACGTCTCAGATGAAGATGATTCTTATTACAAAAAAAAGCCTAAGGGTAGGCAACAGGTTAAAGTTGGACGTAATGTGAAACCCAATAAAGAACGTAAATCCTCAAATCGACAAAGAAGAGGGAGATCTTCATTTGAAGAGGATGAATACTCAGCTGAGGATTCTGACAGTGAAAGTGATGTCAATTTCAAAAGCATGGCAAGGAGAGGTGGAAATCTCCGCAAACATAATGCCCGTTCTAATATGTTGACAAGCATGGGAAGAAACAATGAGGTTCGTACTTCTAGTAGGTCCGTTCGGAAAGTATCATATGTTGAGAGTGAAGAAAGTGAAGAAATTGACGAAGGCAAGAAGAAAAAGACACTTAAGGTGAAGTCTGCTTATCTTGTTACCTTTAATTTATCATTTTTGTTCCTACTATATATATTTACTAGGTGTGTTTGATCTTTCATATATGATGTAATTGTATGCTTTTAAATTGGACTTTCTTGATGTAGATTATGGAAGTTGGTATTTATGTTTTTTGCTGATAAAATGTATTATTGACTCTGTAATCAGCATCTCAGTTGCATAACCTTTCTTAATATCCATATTGTCTGAATCTGTATTTTTTTTGGGTACTTGTAGCTGTATTATGTGTTCTTGCTTAACGGTTGCATGGCTAGGATCATAACATTTTTGTTACCTTAAATTGTTAGTTATTACTTCCTATGTTATATTTGTAGAAGATTAGTTTGATATTTCATATTGATGTAACTGTTTGATTGTAAAATGGACTTTATAAGATCTAAATTATTCAAGTTCGTATTGTTGTATTTGGAAGATAAAATGTAATATTGATGCTGTGATCAGCACTTGAGTTGCATTCCTTTTGTCTCTATCCATTTTTGCTTGATCCTGTATTGTTTATTCTTGATTAACAGTTGCATGGCTAGGATCATTACATTTCCAAATTGTCTTTGAACTCTAGGTGATTAATAATTTAAAATGGGTGGGAGTAGTACAATGGCATTCCTTTACTCTCCAAGTTTCTTATGTGGCTCTGTTCTTTTATCTTAATTCAAATTACTGCAGTGAGATTTTCCTTGTCTAAAGTGTGTTGACTTTCCAATTCAATCATTGCGGTTGGCTCTACCCCTGTTTGTTTTTTGTGCATATTTTTTCCTTTATTTTGGTTATATGGGATAAACCTTGAACTTTGTACATGCATAATGGGATGGGAGGTGCATGGAATTTGCATACCTGAATGGTAGATTTGAGGCAGGCAGCCTTGTAAACCCTGTTAATTTTTTGACATGTAGTGAATGTGGTCAGTTCACGTAACTGTGCATCTCTTTTGTGAATTTCAATCCACTATGTTGAAACATCTAAATTTTATGCTGCTCTTTGAGTAATATCATTATTTTGTCTTTTTTAAAAATTTTATATTATTTGTTCAGGATGAGGCTGAAGAGGAAGATGGTGACTCAATTGAAAAGGTGTTATGGCATCAACCGAAGGGCATGGCTGAAGATGCAATTAGAAACAATAGATCAACAGAGCCTGTTCTGCTAAGCCACTTGTTTGACTCTGAACCTGATTGGAATGAGATGGAATTCCTGATAAAATGGAAGGGCCAGTCACATCTTCATTGTCAGTGGAAATCGTTTTTTGAGTTACAAAATGTATGATTTTATTCTTTATATAGATTTTGTGCATCAGTGCATTTGTCTTTTAAGAAGCATTACTTTGTGGAAGTTTATTTCTAGTACTAAGGTTTTCATTCTTTTCTTTCCTCTGTTGACATATTCTGTGTGATTCATACGTGAGTTTGCAGCTTAGTGGTTTTAAGAAGGTTCTAAATTACTCAAAAAAGGTGATGGAGGATGTGAGATACAGGAAGGCCCTTTCACGTGAGGAGGTACTTTTTGAATCTATAAACTTTTGTTTCTGAAATTCTCATTTAAAGTTTTCTTTGAGGACCATTCCAAACACTTTGGAAAATATTACTTATTTTGAATTACAGAAATTTTCTAAATTCTTGTGAACAAAAATTCAAGCCCTATGTATATTGTTGTCATGGAAAATGAAAAGGAAATGAGTGTGACAATAGGTATAACACCATATAAAGTTCCTTGAGGCTTAACTATTCGAAAGAATTTAAGCCTTGTTGGGAAAATGGGAAAAACTTGGTGGGATAATTTGGGATTCTGTTGATGCCTTCTTGAGGGCAAACTGTCACTTTTTTACCAAGATGTTTTAAGCTAGTCCAGTATTTTAAATGTTTTAAGCTAGTCCATTATTTTAAATTTTGTTTATATTTTTTGTAAATTGACAATTTGCACATTCCCTAGATGAGAGCTAACCTATTGAGTCTTGGTTGAGTTGAGGTCATTCTCTACATTCTTCTGAGGGGCCTTTTTTCCTGTTGGGAGACTGGACTTGTTGCATATATTCAACATTTGGCTATCGAGCATATGGTGGATAGCAGCAGTATATGCTTTTATCAATACTGTTCTCTTTTTATAACATTTTCAAAATTATTCTCCTCACTTCTTGAGGTATATCATAGAGGTTATTTATCTTAAGGTGAGTTGCGCATTCCTTCGGGAGCCTGGAATATTTGAAACAAGTGATTCCTGCCTTGGCAGAGAGAGTAAAAATGAAAAAAAGATAAATACACTTGCATTAAACAGATTGTAAGATAAAACTTTTTTTGGAAGTAGTTCATCTCTAATTCTGTTTGTTGTCTCTGTTACCTATTAGATTGAGGTCAACGATGTAAGTAAGGAAATGGACTTGGATCTAATCAAGCAAAATAGTCAGGTTGGTTTCAATAAATTCCTTGTTTCTTTAGTTGCTATGTTTGGATTTTTTGGTTGTAATCCTTAATTGCAATTGGTTCACCATATTTGTTTTCAGGTGGAGAGAGTAATTGTTGATCGAATCAGTAAAGATGCCTCTGGGAGTGTGATGGCAGAGTACTTAGTCAAGTGGCAGGGACTGTCTTATGCAGAAGCAACTTGGTAATTATCTAGATTGACAGTTCTATAAAATGTAGAATTAGTGTCTTTATATCTCCAGCTAACAAAGTGTCTATTATCTTGTGGTGCTATTGTCTACTGTTTCTCTTTCTTGATGTCCTGCTTAACAGAAAGCTTCAGCATTTATGATTGTGGTTGCTTATTTGTTGTATCAGGGAAAAGGATATAGATATTGCATTTGCTCAAGATGCTATTGATGAGTATAAGGTAACATGTCCTGCAAATTGTATGTGTGCTTTTTATTATTAGTATTATTATTATTTACTTTTTTCTGTAATGGGTACCATAACAGTGTTTATAATGTTGTCTGTCTGCGTGTGTGCATTTGTGGACACTATGACTGTAGGCAAATAAGGCAAATTATTAAGAGTGATGTGGTTATGACATATCCTTCAGCATTTTTGCACCAAAAGTGCCTTTCTGCATAAAATGTTATTATGGCAGGCGTTACTGGCATGGCCCCATGTTGCCATCTTAGACATATTGCAGTAATGTATTTGATTTGATCTTTAAGGAGGTTAAAGCAAATGAAGCAAACTGGTGGTATGGAATAGAGAGTGTGTTTATTGTGCAGAATAATTGGTCTCCTTGTCATTAGATGTTAAAATGGGTTCTTGATACCTAACTTCAGAATTTGAAATATAGGTATTAGTATACTAATTAAATTACAATTCAAACTCTAATTTGATCCATGAAGTGTACAGGCCTTATTTTCTCTTTTAAATATCCCAAGAAAATGGGAAAAAGGTTTATTTTTTTTATGTTTGCAGCCTACTTTATTTAGATCTGTCTTTTTTGCAAGAAATTTTTAAGCAGTCAATAATTCGTTAGATGTTCTAAGCGATTAGTTGGGGCTGAATTAGTTGAGGCAAATGGAGAAATGAGCATTAGGTTTTATATCTGATCACATTTCAAGCTGGAGTCAAACCTGTATAAACCGTGAGTTGGCATCAGCAATTGAAACTGAATCTGTGCATGATAAATTGAAGTTGATAATGTCCATTTTAACACATTATCTGTTATTACTTTGTCCAGTCTTTGGAATTTCCTGTTCTTTTCATTTTGTTAAATTATTGTTGAATATGCTTGCCTAAATGCACACATCAATACGTATAATATTTTCTCATACTGTCATAAGAATTCAACTTATTTTTTTCTCATTTTGTGAACAGGCTCGTGAAGCTGCAATGGCTGTGCAGGGTAAAATGGTAGATCACCAGCGTAAGAAGGGCAAAGGTCTGCACTACTAACATTGTACTCTGTATGTGTGTATAATTAAAGTTTGCATCATACAATCCCTGACCATCTAAGCCCCATATTGAACTCACTCTTAGTTTCTCTTAGTTTTATTGTTATAGTTTCACAATTTATCATATAAATTGATCATTTAATTGGGCTACGTTTTTCATGTTTAGCAAGTTTGCGGAAACTTGATGAACAGCCAGAGTGGTTAAGGGGAGGAAAACTTCGTGATTATCAACTGGAGGGTTTGAATTTTCTCGTTAACAGGTATATGCTTATCTCTGTTGCCTTAGATTAGACATTTTATTTTACAAAAAATGGGTGTGTTAATCCTGAGCATTCTGATATATCTATTAATGCATGTTTTTCATATTCACTAACAGTTGGAGAAATGATACTAATGTCATCTTAGCTGATGAAATGGGTCTTGGTAAAACTGTTCAGTCAGTATCTATGCTTGGTTTCTTACAGGTACACCACTGGTCTTTTAAGGATAGCTGTCATTTATCAATATGTTGAAGTTTAAGGGTTTTTCATTGATATTTTTATTTTTCAGAATGCTCAACAAATACCTGGTCCATTTCTTGTGGTTGTACCATTATCCACCTTATCAAACTGGGCCAAAGAATTCAGGAAGTGGCTTCCAGATATGAATGTTATTGTATATGTTGGTACTCGTGCAAGCCGAGAGGTGAGTCATGTTTTTCTGTTATGTGTGCTTCTGTTATCTAAATCTAAATAGGTATGATTTTTGCTGTTGCTTTAGTATAATTTTTTATTTGTTACCAGTTGGTCTCCACCCAAATATTTGCTTTGTTGTATAGGCCGTTTTTTCTTTTTTTTTTTTATCTTAGTCTGCCCGCTGAAGTTATAATTTGCCGTTACAACTTGTGATAGTGGTCATTTGTGTAAACTTACATATGGTGAGTGGTAGTCCAAATAATTTTATCCCTTCCCAGCCCTAACGTTATTGTTGTTACTGTTTTCTTTTCTTCTTTTGTTGGCAGGTTTGTCAGCAATATGAATTTTACAATGACAAGAAAATTGGCAGACCTATAAAATTTAATACCCTGCTGACTACGTATGAAGTAGTTCTGAAGGATAAGGCAGTACTGTCTAAGATAAGGTGGAACTATTTGATGGTTGATGAAGCTCATAGGTTGAAGAATAGCGAGGCGCAGTTGTACACTACACTTTCGGTATGCCATATTTTCCAATCAACTTATTTTTTTCCGATCAACTTACTTTCTGTGTTGTATAATTGTATTGGTTCTCTTAATTTGATTAATGTTGGTTGATGCCATTCTGTTTGCACAGGAATTTAGCACTAAGAACAAGTTGCTAATTACTGGAACTCCATTACAAAACAGCGTTGAGGAGCTTTGGTATTAGTTTCTCTTCCTTGTACTAGTATGATTGTTGCAGGTTTTGTTCACTTCAGGAGCAGATATTTATCTTCCAAGTTTTTTTGATACCTGCTAAAAGAAAAGGGTTTATCAAAGCTGAAAATTATTTCTGATATCAACAATATGCTATATTCAGACATGACTAAGTTACTTTGCCTGCATTTATATTTTATAACAATAGTGAGTGTATTGAGGATAAAATTTTTCTCAATTATTTAATTTATTATTATTGGTACTCTTATTTGTCCAGATGTATATACACATGCCTCTATTTAAAGACTGCAAGTGATTATTATAATATATCTCATTCTTCAGTGCAAGAGGGCTTAACTCTATATTGCCAATAGTTAAATGAAGTGTCTTCTTGCTGCTTGAATAATTTGGCTTTGGATTTTTTTTAAACAAATGGAGAAGTATGGTATTAAGAAGTTATTGTGTTAAGTTTCTTTTTTCAATAACCTGCTCTATCTTTGTACATGAACCTTTTGAGAATATCTTATTGGTTCATCTATTAGCAACTCTAATGATATTGAAGTTGATGCAAGCTAATTGCTTTCACCATAACTGCTTTTTTGAACCTTCTTTTTCCACTATTTCTTGTTGACCACATGATATGCTTTTAAACGTGTCTTTTGTCTCTCTCATGAAATGTTACATGGGTAACTGAATTTGTTGACTAAATCATTAAATGATACATCACTCTCCAACTTGCCAGAATCCATAGTTCTATTCGTTTCAAATTTGTTTAAACTTGGAAGCTCTCATGGTGAACAGACTTACGATTCCTCTTTTACTCATTGATGAATAAAACTTGCATGCTTCTTCAGCTAGTGTATTTTATTGTTGACAACCCTGAAAAATATTTTGA
This sequence comes from Theobroma cacao, assembly GCF_053813885.1. Lineage (NCBI taxonomy): Eukaryota > Viridiplantae > Streptophyta > Magnoliopsida > Malvales > Malvaceae > Theobroma > Theobroma cacao. The sequence goes on from NC_142647.1 coordinate 42,355,880, forward strand.
CAGGGCTCTTCTTCATTTCCTTGATCCTGACAAGTTCAAAAGTAAAGATGATTTTGTTCAAAATTACAAGAACCTTAGCTCGTTTAATGAAATTGAGGTATGCCATTACAATCAGAACACCTTTTATCATGTGTCTGAGTTGGTTAAATGATTTATAACTTGATCTAAAACCAAAATCTGTATTGAATTTGCACATAGCTTGCTAATCTTCACATGGAATTGAGGCCTCACATTCTTCGAAGGGTTATCAAGGATGTGGAAAAGTCTTTGCCTCCGAAAATTGAGCGTATCCTTAGGGTTGAGATGTCTCCACTTCAGAAACAGTAAGAGTTATAACTTGTTTGTGAAGAAGTGGTATTTCTTTCTATCACATAAACGTGTGTTACCAATTGTACTAATGCAGGTACTATAAGTGGATTTTGGAACGCAACTTCCATGACTTGAACAAGGGTGTTCGTGGCAATCAGGTTAGTATCTCTTGTCATTTTGCAGCTTGAAGATTTTATCTGTGCAGCCCTTTTTGTGTTTTTCTTTTTTTCCTCTGTATGATTTTACTTCATTTTATTACTGATAAAAATATGCAGTTTATAGATAAAGTATTTATTTCAATAAAAACTGTTTACAAAGTTTTTCTTCCCTTTCTATTATTGTCAAGCAGTGCTATCAACTGTAGAAAATTGAATCAGGTCCGTTCTTTTAAATTGCAGGTCTCACTTTTAAATATAGTAGTAGAGTTGAAGAAATGCTGCAATCATCCTTTTCTGTTTGAAAGCGCAGATCATGGTTATGGTGGGGACATTAGCATGAATGATATAAGTAAACTGGAGAGAATTATATTAAGCAGTGGGAAACTAGTTATACTTGACAAATTGCTTGTCAGGTTGCATGAAACGAAGCATCGAGTTCTAATCTTCTCCCAGGTTTGTATTAGAATCTTTTACATACTTCTCAGCCACTTGTTCACTGGAAGCTTCTATGCTATGCTTAGGAACTTAGAGGGAAAAGGAAGGAAATTCAAGGGGGAGGAGTCGAGAGATGATGAGAGGGTATGGTTCTCCTTGTTCGGCTTGTTGAAAATAATGGAAGGAAAGAGAAAGAAGGGTTAATGTTTTAAAGAGATGATAACTTTTTAATAAACTTTTAGTCACATCCTTTTGTGAGTTATTAAAAGAAAATAAATTTGAGGTTACTTTATTTTGCTCTAGCAAAAACTTTTATAAGGTAATAACCCCCCTCCAAACCCTCTCAATTAGGAGGAATTGCAAGACATGATGGTTTTGATGAACAGGTTTATCTCCTAATCCCTTCTGCTTCACTAATCACAATTAAGGGAAATGGAACCACTCTCCCTGCATCCCCTTCACTTTCCCTTCCCTCCTCTTAATTTAAACAAAGCTTAAATATTGATGTTATATATGTCTGTGTCTGAGTGTAGATACTTACACACACACTTTTGTGGTAAGAAATAATATTTTTGTATTTGTGATGTAGGTCAGCTAGGTCATTAGGTTTACGGCCATTTTCCAATCTAAATTCTTGAGAACATGGAAAACTGAATAAAAAAGTGGTGTCTGTATGTTTTATAGTTTAATTATTTTCAAGTCGTATTACGTTTTTTGTTTATAATATATTTCTAATCTCATCGTGGATGGGGTGTTGGAAAGTTTTCTTGTGGATATTAGACTATGTGCTAACCGGTGCTTCTGTTTTTAAAGGAGGATAAGTCTGATAAAGTTATGCAATCTGGTGTTTGAAATGTTCATGTTCTGCTAAAATGGTAAAAATTTGCAGATGGTTAGAATGTTGGATATACTAGCTGAGTATATGTCGCTCAGAGGATTCCAATTCCAGAGGCTTGATGGGAGTACAAAAGCAGAGTTGCGACAGCAGGCTATGGATCATTTCAATGCACCTGGAAGTGATGATTTCTGCTTCCTTCTTTCTACTCGGGCCGGTGGCCTTGGTATCAACCTTGCAACTGCTGACACTGTTATAATTTTTGATTCTGACTGGAATCCCCAGAATGACTTACAGGTTTAAAAGTGGACATTGTGTTTTTACCCAGCATCATTTTCTATTTTTCTAGTGAAAATCTAGCAGTCTCTTTATTTATGCTTACTATTTTATTTTGCTTCAGGCAATGAGTAGAGCTCACAGAATTGGGCAACAAGAAGTTGTCAACATTTACAGATTTGTGACAAGCAAAAGTGTTGAGGAAGACATCCTGGAGCGAGCTAAGAAGAAGATGGTCATTCACCTTAACCTGCATGAATGTGTTCATATACATACATAAATGCATATTTAAATGTAAATTATGTATGTATGTGAACAGAGCCTAATTTATTTGTCCTGTTCTGCAATATAAAGCCAATAATTTTGCATGGTGCTTTTTATAGGTGCTTGACCATTTGGTGATCCAAAAATTAAATGCAGAGGGTAGACTGGAGAGGAAAGAAACAAAGAAGGGGAGTTATTTTGACAAGGTAAGGACATGCTGGAAGTAATTATTTTTGTATGCAGTCTTAGTATGTTGTATATTTGTCATTTAATTGTTGGATTGACCATTGTGACTGACTCAGCTTGATGCCAAAACAGTATGGTGTTACTATGTATTTTTTTTTAAATTTTTTGTTTTGGTCTTTTAGCACTTTTTAACATTCTTTTACCATTCCAGAATGAGTTATCAGCAATTTTGAGATTTGGGGCTGAAGAATTGTTCAAGGAGGAGAGAAGTGATGAAGAAAGCAAAAAAAGGCTGTTAAGTATGGATATAGATGAAATTCTTGAAAGGGCAGAGAAGGTTGAGGAGAAGCAGGGTGAAGAGCAAGAGAATGAATTGTTGAGTGCTTTTAAGGCAAGCAATTAATACTTTGTTATAGTGGTGGAGATTCGTCATACTCTAGTTTATAGATTCATTCAAGTCTTATATAACTGGTTTCTATTTCTTTCATCATGCTCAGGTTGCGAATTTCTGTAATGCTGAAGATGATGGGACTTTCTGGAGTCGTTGGATAAAACCAGATGCCATAGCCCAAGCTGAAGTATGTTCCAGATATTTTCATCAATTTTATTCTACCCAAAGTTTCTTGAATGTTGCCTGTGCATTTTTAAGTTCTATGTTCATATTAGACAATTAGTTGGGGCCATCTGCTTAAGTTACTCTTCTCACATTAGGAAGCTTTAGCTCCTCGTGCTGCGAGAAACACCAAGAGTTATGCAGAGACAAGTCAACCTGAGAGAAGTAACAAAAGAAAGAAGAAAGGCTCTGATCCTCAGGAGTTTCAGGAGAGAGTACAAAAGCGTCGTAAAGCAGAATACTCTGCCCCCTTGGCACCAATGATTGAGGGAGCAACTGCTCAAGTGAGAGGATGGTCTTATGGGAATCTGCCTAAGAGAGATGCTTTGCGTTTTTCTCGAGCGGTAAAGTTCTTGTCTTCTGGAATTTGTGTAGCATATACAAATATATTCCTCATTTATATTTTCTAAGCAATCTAACATGTAATTGTTGTTGCTACTTAAAACAATTTCTGCAACACATTTTCTCTTTTAAGTGCAGCCCTTGCACTTTGAAAGTTCTCTAAGTCAATTGAATTTTTATATATACCTCCCCACCCCACGCCTTTTTCTTTTCTTTTTTTTTTTTAAAAAGCAGTAGGTGGTAACTTAATGTATTAGTTAATTGAGCTATAATTGAAGCACAGCTTTACATTTTATATTTTAGATTTTTTTTAGTTACAGGTTGTTAAGACATTTTTAAGCATTGAGACCATCTCTCCTTGTGGATAGTCATTCCTCTGTTGCAATTATGTTCTGGTCTCTTTCCCATCTTTTGTTTAATTTTATTGTGTTCTTTAGGTCCTTGGGTCATTGAGGCTTGCAGAAGTTGTAACGTAAAGACCTATAAACTGTTCATTTGTTTCTTCGAATTACTTATGGGAACACATTTTCTGCATTTTTTTGCTGGTTGCAATATGAGATAATTACTATATGGAAATTATTTTCATGGTGAAAAGGGCATTAAGATTCAATTCTGGAAGATAACTTGCCATTGTCAAGTGCTTTCCTGAGTGAGTCTTAATTTACTCCAGCAAGGACCAACCTCACCAGTTTTTAACCTATTTCCACCAACGAACTGTAATCATTTATTAATTATCACACTAAGTCTTATTTGCTTTCTTTACACCAGTATGATTCGTGAGTGTTACTATTTAATTGCATAAGTTTACTAAATTATATCTAGTATGGTTACGTGTGGTTTACATTTCTGGGTTTATTATTTTAGAACTTGCACATCTTGTGGTCTATGTCTTAGCCTGAATTGTTCTCAAATGGTGCCACTTGCTACTGAATGGAAGTTACTCGTTCTAGTTTTTATTCTTTGCATTAATTCATATCTGTCCTATTATTCTGATCCTGGAAACTGGTTGTCTCTTTTTGTTTGTGAGCTTATGTCAAAGTAATTTTTCATCCTTTATTTTGCTTTCTAATAACTTTGGCTGCACTGGAGGACAATTCTGGACAGCTGATCAATATCTTGTTTACTTTTGCTTCAGCTGTGAGCTTATTGGAGGCTTAGAAAGGTCCTAGGTTTTAGCTAGAAGGATTTTAAATCAGTTAGATTAGATTAATTACCTGACCTTTTACAATTTTAGTACTCAAATAAGCCAAATACTGAATTTACAGGAAATCATTAATTGTTCTATTTAGAAAAATTGATTCTATTCAGCATTTCAAGCTTTTTTTGAGTATCTAATAATATATCTATCTGTTTTAATGGACCACTGTTAGATGTTTCCATTTTTTAATTTAATTTAGCAATAAAGGAAGTGGGCTTTTTAGAAGCGCTGAAATGTAATTAATGAGGGATTAATGTCCTTCTAACCACTTAATCTTCCTTTTGAGCCTCATGTGGACATCCTCCCTTCATCAGTCCATTCCTCCCATTTAGAAATGGCATCTTTTCTATCCTTCTGCATATCTTCTCTATGGTGTCTCTTTAATTTGTAGCATTTGCCTCTTGAATAATTGTAGGTAGTGTTGATCTAATTTTGTGTGCGTTGGTTCTGGCAATTTCCTTATTGCTCCGTATATTAGGTCATGAAATTTGGGAATGAGAGCCAAGTCACTTTGATAGCAGAGGAAGTTGGTGGTGCTGTTGCAGCAGCTCCAGCTGATGCACAGATTGAGCTTTTTAAAGCTTTAGTTGAAGGATGCAGAGAAGCAGTTGAAGTAGGAAATGCAGAACCTAAGGTTTGTTCAATGAGTTATAAATTGTATTCTTTCTCAATTCTACGTTGGCATCTTTCATCCATTGGAATTGTAGAGCCTTATGGAATTCTCATATTTTGTGCAAAGTACCTGCAGGGACCATTGTTGGACTTCTTTGGTGTGCCTGTTAAGGCGAATGATCTGATCAATCGTGTCCAAGAACTTCAGCTCTTAGCAAAGCGAATAAATCGATATGAGGATCCCATAAAACAGTTTCGTGTGTTAATGTACCTTAAACCGTCTAATTGGTCTAAAGGGTGTGGGTGGAATCAGAGTATGTATAACCCCTTTATGTTCTCTTTTCTAGGAAGGTAATTAAAGCAAAATTGCTTTGGACTTATTGTATTTTATCCTGTTATTGCCGTTAGTTGATGATGCAAGATTGCTTCTGGGAATACACTACCATGGATTTGGAAATTGGGAAAAGATAAGGTTAGATGAAAGGCTTGGCCTCACAAAGAAGATTGCTCCCGTGGAACTTCAACATCATGAAACCTTTCTGCCACGTGCCCCTAATTTGAAGGAGCGTGCTAATGCACTCTTGGAAATGGTATTGCTAGTACTTGGAATGTCAATATAATATGGAGAGTTATTCTTACTGTTTAATAAAACATTAAATAATCCTTTTTGACTTTCAACAAAAGTGTTTACATTTTTTTGGATAAAACAAATAGTAAATCAATTGGGTTTGTTACAGTTTTTGTTAAGTTGGAAAATTCTTGCTATGTTTATTTTTATGAAAACTTCTTTTTCTTGGTTTAGAATTGACAAACTGTTTTCTTCTTTGACCTCATAATTGGTTTTGTTACCTGTGAATTAAATGATTGGAAAGGTCTGAATCTATTTGTTGTTAAAGTATCTGAAGTCTCTTGTTGATGTTTCTCTGATGGTTTTTCCACATAGACATCTTTTTGTTTTTTGCGCGCTTGTGTTCTAGGCTATAAGCTTCATGCTTGACCTAGGCTTCATATTTATCCTCTTCATTTATAATTTAAACTGACTGGGGCCTTTCTTTACAGGAAGTTGTGGCAGTTGGTGGTAAGAATACTGGTATCAAAGCTGGTCGTAAGGCTGCAAAGAAGGAAAAGGAGAATTCTCTAAATGTATCAACATCTCGTGGCAGAGACAAGAAAGGAAAACCTGGTTCTCCTAAGGTCAGTTTTAAAATGGGTAGGGACAGACCTCAAAGACCTCAGAAAGTTGAACCTTTAGTTAAAGAGGAGGGTGAAATGTCGGACAACGAGGAAGTATATGAGCAGTTCAAGGAAGTGAAGTGGATGGAGTGGTGTGAAGATGTTATGATTGATGAAATAAAAACCCTTCGTCGTCTCCAAAGATTGCAGACTACCAGTGCAGATCTTCCTAAGGACAAGGTATGGGTTATTTTTGTTCGCAATCCCTCGTTTTACAGTTGATTTGTCATTTTAATTGTTTTGTGAGCCAGAGTTGTGTTCAAAAGTTCTATTTTCTTCCAGGTGCTTTCAAAAATTCGGAATTATTTGCAGCTTCTTGGCAGGCGGATAGATCAAATTGTCTTAGATCATGAGGATGAGCTCTATAGACAAGATAGTACGTGATTCTTCATGCTTTATAGTTTATTTTTTCCTTGTTTAATCACCATTTTTTATGGACTCTCATGTACACATTTATGTTTTAGAAGTTTCAAGAGTCTGGATGTTTGATAATATCTTTTATGTAATTTCAATTCTCATTGCAGGGATGACCATGCGTTTATGGAACTATGTCTCTACATTTTCAAATCTTTCTGGTGAGAGGCTGCATCAGATTTATTCCAAGCTTAAGCAGGAGCAGGAAGAGGACGGAGGGGTTGGACCATCCCATGTCGACGGCTCTGTGACTGGTCATGTTGATAGGGATGGTGATTCTAATTACTTCCCTCCTTTCTCACGTTCTGTTGAGAAGCAAAGAGGGTACAAGAATGTGATGGCCTATCAAACATCACAGCCAATTCACAAAGGCATTGATACGGCAAAGTTTGAAGCTTGGAAGCGACGACGGAGAGCAGAAGCTGATATTCATCCCCAACTTCAGCCCCCGACTCAAAGACCTATGAGCAATGGTAGCCGTGTAATAGATCCAAACTCCTTGGGGATTCTTGGGGCAGGGCCGCCAGATAAACGACTTGTTAATAATGAGAGACCATATCGGATGCGTCAAACTGGATTTCCGCAAAGGCAAGGTTTTCCCTCAGGCATCAAGTAAGCTTTTAGTGCTGTGCTGGATGATAGTCGATGGAAGGAGTTATGATTGGCTTTGGCCATGTGGCATTTACTGCTTCAGCCATTGAATATTCTCTGGGATTCTTTTTTCACCATGGGAATAAAAAGTTGCTGCTCCAATCTGGATGGTTTGTGGCCGGATCAAAGAAAGTATCCATTAGATGGGATTTCCATCCATGTAAAAAGACTGGCTTAGGAAGAAAGCAAAAGATCGACTAACATGAGCAGGGGCATGCAGCAGGGGCCTTGCAACAAATTTTTTTTTTTACCTTTTTATTTTTAGAAGTGAGTCCAGTAATTTGTTTACGTATATAGCAAAAGAATAGCAGAAAAAGAAATTGCAATTCAATTTCAAATATACATGCACGAGATGTGTAGCATGCGCAGAAAGAAGTGTACATTATCAGTTTTGAATTTTTGCTTTTCCAACGTGCAAATTTTGTTAGTAATAATATTGGCATAAATTTGAATTTCATGCTCAGAGAGTTATGAGGCCTTGTATTTTTACCTCACTGACCGTCTAGTGTCGAAGCTTGAGGAAAATCTGAATTTGGAACTTGTGTTACAAGATTCACTGTCAGGCACTGAACAGGTCTCAAGATTGGAGTTTTGAGGTGGTTCCTGCATTCGATGACAAAGCGTGTAAGATGGTGTTTTTAATTTAATGCGTTTGACATTTTAGTTCTTTGTTTGATAGGAAAATGGGGTCTGATCAAGGTTGAAGATGATGATGACAGTGAAAATGTGGGATTGCCTTGCCGTGTTCTATTCTCAGCAGCAAGTGGTTTCTTAGGTAGCCGGATGTCTCCTCCTATCCTATCCTGTACTGTTGAATCTTAAATATCTGTCTGTCTTTTATTTTGGGTTTGTGAGGTATAATAGGATTTATCTACATGGTCATGGTGGTTTTTGGTTCTATGGTTACAATTTTATGACAAAATGGAAGAGCCTCTTTTGCAGCTGACGAGTTTGACAGGCAGCCTCAAAATAGGGGATAAAAGAAAACCAAATTAAGAATAGAGAGACTAGGATGAATAAAATGGGAGGGCTGTGTGGTCAGTGTTGCAACAGGCAAGAGTGTGGTTGACACCACTTTATCACGTTATCTTTTGCAATTGCTTTCTCAACCTCATAATCCCACCCCCAAACTTCTGTTCCATGTCTATTTCATTTTTTTTTTTCTTGGTCTAAAAATACAAGTATGGGTACCATCAGTTTTAGGTTTTCCTAGGTAGGCCTCCTTTTGATCTTATTCATTTCATTTGTGCCCTTGCGAGGGAGCCACTCAATCACTGGCTTCATTCAATTTTCACAAGTAATATTCCAACTGTTGGTGCTTGGCTTGATAGGTGCCAACATGAATAAGATTAAGCTTTATGGGATTGGAAGGGAATTCTTCAAAAACACACGACCCTATATGCAAAAAGAGAAAAAACAAAAAAAAGGATACAAACCAACAATAAAAAAAAAATACAACAAAGAAACGTTTTGAGTGGAATCTGTAGATGTATTCCATGTCAGTGGTTCTCAGCCGCAGGATTCCAACTGGTTTCTCTCTTATCTGCCACGTTAGAGCCACTTAGGACCCACGTTTATGTTGATTGGTTCTCCCGCGCTCTTATAGAAATGAAACTTGTCTTTGGCTTCTTATATATATGTATATATTACCAAGGCAGCCGCAGCCTGCAGGTCCTTCTCTCTGCCAAAACAGAGTTCATCCAACTTCGTCGGAAGATTCTCTTCAGAGGTATGACACTTCACTCACATGTATATGTTTTGGATTTTTACAGCGCTGGGTACTCTCTCCCTTTTCATGCTTTCTTAGTTTTTCTTTTCATGTCTTGACTTCTTCACCAAATTCAGGATTATAGACATATAACAAGAAAATGAAAACGTCGTGTTAATAGCAAAAGAGCAAGTGTTTCTATAATTAGAAATGGAGGAAATTATGGGAAACAAGCAAACGATGGAAAAACGAAAGAAGAAACAATGATCACAGTTGTTTAACCAATCAAATACTACCATGTTGGTGATAAAACCTTTTCTTCTTATGATTCTATTTGATTGAAAGGGAAATAATCAGTTCATCAAGGATTTTCTTTTTCTTAAAGCATCAAAGTCATGCCTTCAAGCAAAGTTTTATCGTCTTTGCGGAATTCATACCAACGTGTATATATATATATATAAAGAGAGAGAGAGAGAGTAAATTATATTTTTGTGACTTAAGAGCTTTTATTAAAACTGTTGAATAATACCTCAAACGAGTTGTTTGAAAGTCTTTCAAGTTACTCTGCTTTTGCTCTTTGTCCATAAGATTTTGCATGCAAGTATGTTTCCATAATAGGCATAGTAATTGCAGTGATTTTTTTTGGTTGGCTTCAATTATACAAAAACAATGCATGTTTTACAGAAAACTGCATGTCATCTAATGAAATTGAGAGTGATTTTAGTATCCAATCAACCTAGTAAATGCACCTTAGAATCCGTGTATTTTTTATGATTTGAAATGTTAAGATTATGATAGGAGTTATTTAGTTAGAGTTGTAATGCAACTGTATTACTTACCGAGGATTAACTTTTTATATACAATTCAAATTCTCCTTCTTAGTTTTTCTAACATGGTATCAAGGTTGCCTTGAGAGCCTCCTTGGAAGCCACTTTGGTTGTTGACGATCATTGTTTCACATGCCACCTAGCTCTTTTCACACTCACATGTTAAGATTATGGTACGAGTTATTTAGTTAAAGTTGTCTTAACAGAAAGCTAAGAGGATGAGATTTATTGTGAATTTTTTTTTTCTTTTTATCAGAGAAGTTCTGACCCTGAGAAGCGTAGGAAGTAGTGGAATTTAGGTTAATCGGCGACATTCCTTGGAGGGAGAAAAGATGGACTACGTGTATGGACCAGGAAGAAACCATCTCTTTGTTCCAGGGCCAGTTAACATCCCGGAACCTGTTATTCGGGCCATGAACAGGAACAATGAGGATTACCGTTCCCCTGCCATTCCTGCAATGACAAAAACTCTTCTGGAGGATGTCAAGATGATTTTCAAGACTACTACTGGAACTCCTTTTATGATCCCAACTACGGGTACTCATGGTTTCAACTGCTGACATGTTTTCAGTTATCCATAGCTCGTTAATGCTTAAGAATAGCCAACTTGAGATCTAAAACATATGTTCCTTAAAATAATATTAAAATAGTTGTTTGTCAATGGTGCGTGGAAATCGTTTTGGTTTTTCAAATTGATATTATCAATCAGACAAGTATTATGTTTTTTAAAGCAGTATCGTATCTTATTTGTAATGGCTAGTTTGTGAAGTTAATGTTGCTGTTTGGGTTCAGGAACTGGTGCATGGGAGAGTGCACTTACTAATACCCTGTCTCCTGGAGATCGAATTGTATCTTTCCTTATTGGACAATTCAGTCTGCTCTGGATTGATCAGCAGCAACGCCTTAATTTCAATGTTGATGTAGTTGAAAGTGAGTGGGGTCAAGGTGCTAACCTTGAAATTCTGGCAGAAAAGCTTGCATCTGATTACACACACACAATCAAGGCTATTTGCATTGTTCACAATGAGACTGCAACTGGAGTCACCAACAACCTGGCTACAGTGCGGAAACTACTTGGTAAGTGTATATTTTTGTTCTTTTAGCTCTGGACTTTTTCCCTAAGCACTCCCAAGTCTGCTTTGGATCTGTTGTCTCCATCCTAATGAAAGCCCATACAAAGCTCAAATGAATGAAAAAATTGTTCTGCTGATCTACTGCCAAATTCTTATGTAGTCCTTGGAACATTCCATTTGGATCCAAATTTTGTGTATTTACCTTTTGTTCTGCTTTACAAAACGTTTTAAGTTATGTTATTTTACCTTGCTCTTTTTAGTGGATCTTTCCATTGCATTCCTTTTCACTGTCTATTCTAGTTACATAGTTCCCATGCTTTATATTTCTTCTCAGATCACTACAGGCACCCAGCACTACTTCTTGTTGATGGAGTGTCCTCAATTTGTGCCCTTGATTTCCGTATGGATGAATGGGGAGTCGACGTGGCTTTAACTGGCTCTCAGAAGGCACTTTCTCTTCCCACAGGAATTGGTCTTGTCTGTGCAAGCCCCAAAGCTCTAGAGGCATCCAAAAGTGCAAAATCTGTCAGAGTTTTCTTTGACTGGAATGACTACCTCAAGTTCTACAAACTGGGAACGTTTTGGCCATACACCCCTTCAGTCCAACTGTTGTATGGGCTTAGAGCAGCTCTGGATCTTATTTTTGAGGAAGGACTTGACAATGTGATTGCAAGGCATAGCCGTTTGGGAAAAGCAACAAGGTGAGCCATGTTTATCTTTCTTGTTCTATGTCTGAATTTTCACCAAGTCGAAGACGTGTCTCACATATTCAATCTATTAACTTGGGGATTCTGTTATTCACTGAAGCCTTAAGAAAGTCCAACAATTTTCTTGTTTGAGGTCCTCTTTGTCACTTTTACTTTATTCTGTTGGGATTTTTGTAGTGGTTGATTTGGTAGGTTGCACATTCTTGAAACAGGCTTGCCGTGGAGGCTTGGGGCTTGAAGAACTGCACACAAAAGGAGGAATGGTACAGTGACACTGTGACTGCTGTCCTTGTTCCCCCATATATTGATAGTACAGAAATTGTTAGAAGGGCATGGAAGAGATACAATTTAAGCTTAGGTCTGGGCCTTAACAAAGTGGCTGGTAAAGTGTTCAGAATAGGACATCTTGGAAACCTAAATGAGGTAATGTCCTTCTTCCTTCTTGTCATGTATATAATTAAGATTTCAATTTCTATCAATGATGAGTGGTCTTTTCCTTAAGCGCCTACTTTCTGTGCGTATTGTTAGGGAACTGGTGAATTAATGTTAACAATACTGGTAATCTAGTAGCTTAAACTAAAAAACCTGCATGTGTTCCTCTCACCTTGGCTTGGCAAGTGTGGGTGGTGCAAAACTGCAGTGGAGCTAGCTGGGTGTTGAGATCCATCTAGGGCCACAATGATCTGAGGCAGATGGGGTAGAAGAGTGCTTCATATGCAGCTTGATCAATCAGAATGTAATAGGTTTATATTTGATTAAGAGTTGAAAACTGTGGGATGAACAGGTAGGTTGAGTGGGATGCCTACAGTTACTGCTAACCTCATATAGTTACTCTTCCCTGATAAATATCTGCCACGACATTTTTGGTGTCTTCTTAGTTTAATTCACATTTCAAACAAGACTGAATTATCCTGGCCTTCATGTGCATTAGTTTCTTTTTATTTATTTCGAACAATGCCACGTTATCGTATAACACCAGGTACTTTTGTTAGTCCCCTGACACTGTTGAAGTACTCCTTTTTCTAATGATCTTTAAAACAAGCTGTCATGTAGTACCATCCTTTTTGTTTGTTTGTTTTTTTTTTTATTGTCTCTTGTTTCCCATGTACTTTCACTCTAAAAACAAATAGTAACTTGTTAGAAGCATTGGCTGCTGTAATTTCTCATCTTTATTCATTTATTTTCAGTTGCAACTGTTGGGTTGTCTAGCTGGTGTGGAGATGATACTCAAAGATGTGGGATATCCAGTTAAGCTTGGAAGTGGAGTTGCCGCTGCCTGTGCATACTTGCAGAACACCATTCCTATGATCCCTTCCAGAATTTGATGAACCTGCTATCCATGTAATTACTTTTCTTTACCATCTGCTTCAGGGTACTCTGTAAAAAATGTTTCCCTACTTTGCTTCTCCTCAGGCGTTCCGAATCCCGTACTTGATATGTTACTTACTGTGTTATGCTCTATTTCATATATGTTTATTTTTGGGCCATATTTTTTAAGCATCGAATTGCTCAACAAGAAGTTGCATGTGCTTTAGAGGGCACACAAAAGAAAAACAAAGGCAAATAAGAAAATGGAAAGAGAAAAGTAAGAGAAACGCCTTTAGACCACAGGCAGGAATTTTGAAGGTTAGTTTCTCTTTATAGCATTTCCAATCAAACAATAAAACATTATAACAGACTCACTAATAAAATATTTGATAGAGAACATTCAGCACTTAAGCTTCTTTTACTCCAATGAATTCAACCATATTTTGGAAGGTATGAATTGAGATTGTGTGAAAGTAGAAATCATGTTTCTGCAAATGCATAAGTGGATGTTATAGTTATACGAGGAGAATGGCTGCTGTAAATTTGTAGGCATGGTGGTTTCAATCAAACTCTTACAAAAGTCTAAAGCTCTGTCTCAAAGTTCATGTTTCTTTCCTTCTCCTCTACAAAAATTGCATATTTCGTGCTTGGGCACTGCATAGTCACTGTTAGCTGCACTGTAATACGACTGCATATACATCACCACCAGGGAGAAGCTGGAGTTTCTATTAGGAATAGGATTGCTTTAAGCAACAGCCTAAATGTGTTTAGTCCAGCTTCAATGGTCTTCAATGTTCAAATCTTCATGCATGTTGTTGTAGAATTGACTACTGCAGACGTGAGCATGGTTGGTTTTGATGAATTTTTACTTCGATAATACGCTTTGTTTCTAATTTGTCATACCTAAGCAGATAAAGCAAATATAAATGAAAGAGAAGAAATGTCACAAGCAGAATGGGAATACAACAGGACTTGGCAGTAACCTACTTGACTCAATGTAGTACTATAAATGAAAAGCAGGGGCTTGAAAAGCATGGCCGTGGATTTAGCCTTAAAAATTGTTTCCTGCCATTAGTTAAAACCATGTGCCACTGCAACAGGTTTCATTAGCATCACATGTTAGGCAGAATGGGGATACAACAGTAGTTCGCAGTAACCAACTAGACTCAATGTAGTATTATAAATGATCAGCCTTGATCTGTAGAGAGCAGAGGCTTGAAAACCATGGCCGTAGATATGCCTTAAAAGTTGTTTCTTGCCATTAGTTAAAACAATGTGCTACTGCAATAGGCTTCATTAGCATCACAAGTTAGGCAGAATTTAGAGGGCATGGCATCAATGCATTTCTCACAACTCAAGGAATATCCTTCAATAGAAACAAGTAGTCAAATGATTGTTCAACCTTGATTCACAGGCCATTGTCTGGTGCAATGGTGTATTCATTTCCGGTGGGACCTTATGTCATTGTAATTGTGTAACACCTAAACTTCATAAAGACTTTACTATATGATTTCTTGGGACAAACATTCACCAAGTTTATGCAGCGATTCCCTACCTACAAAATGAAGAAATACTGTTGACGGTATTTTCTTCAACTGAGGAGCAGGTCTGTACCGTGAAGGGTAGAACATGAATGGATGCAGAGTTAGAGCTTATAGCTGCAAATTCAACCTAAAACAGGACATGAAAGCTTGAATTAATCTTTGTTGGAATGGCAGCTGCAAAGGTACAAAACCTTCAGAGAAAGCTAACGAAGAGAGGGATGTTGTCAAATGACACAGATAATTAAGAACCAAGTTCTGTTTTTGGTGCAAGAAACAGGGGCAAAGAGGGAGCTTCTATTTCATGGTTCAGACTCATGCAACCTTTTCCATTAGAAGTCATTCAATATATACAATGAGTCATTAAAGGCATAAACAAGAGAGTACACTTTTTAAAATTATCTAAACAAGTGTTACATTGGATTGAGAGTCTCTCATGCAAAGTAGCACGTAGTAGATATAACATCCACATGCTAAACAGATAAGTAGCCACACGTCAAAAGGTCCACAAAAGCATAAAGTCAGCAAGCCTTACACACAACAAGGGAGGGTTTCTGCAATATCAAGGAGCACACACTACGCACACTCAAACGGGACCAAAAACTGTCGAGAGATATGAAGAGGGAGAGAGTTTTCTGTAGAAACTTGGGAACCACAACAACACATTTTTCTTATCAGTTGCAAGTGTGTATATATATAAAAGACACAGCTCATAGTCATCAACTACTGCTTCTAAGTACATTGTCTCTTTCAGTTATGATAAACACAAAAAATATTAACTAAACATGTCAAATAAACTACAAGAGATCATTGGAAAAGCATGGGACGTAAACCAAGACTATAGCTCAGCAGAAAGACACGAGTCTTAGACTGAAAAATAGCACTGCAGTGGAAGTCAGCCATTGACTTCCACAGTTTTATGTTTTGTGTCCTACAAGGAGTGTCAAGTTGTGTAATTGGTAGTATTGATACTTGTCATTTTCTCATTGAAATCTACTTCGAAAGATGGGATGAAATAATTTGGTCATAAAAATGGAGTTGTTATTCTTTAATTGGCTAACCGGCGACTGCTAAACTGTCAATACATATGAACTCATTCAATGTCTGGAATTTTATCCTGTTATACTCTACTAAGCTCTCTGTTCGAAGGGCTACCACGGTTGCTTTATGTTGAAATAGGACTTGCATTCAAAACCACATCCATTCATGCTATTAATCTTAGGACCATATGTGACCATTTTGTATTAAGACAGCTAGCTTTCTGTCAAATTATGATAGCTATACATCTAGTGAATGACTTATGTGATGGTTTGTATGTATTTTTGTGTTTGGCTACTGTTTAAAGCTTACTTGTTAAGTTTTGCTATGTATATATACTAAGTCAATGCATATTAAAAGCATGTAGCCTACTGTTGTAATAAAAACTATCTTCACTTGCTTTGTTTCATACCTGTTCGATCCTACATCTACTAAACCCCAACATGGTATCAGTGCTCCAATGATCTTAGAGGCTTATTAGCAAGCTTTAAAAACCTTCATAGCACATAAACAACCTTCCTTTCAGCCAAGTATGGCATCAAGTGGCAATGCAACAAGTCTCTCTGCACCAATCTTCAATGGTGAGGGTTATGCATCATGGATCGTCAAAATGAAGGCTTTCCTCAGAGCATTTGACCTTTGGGAAGTTGTTCAACATGGAGGAGAAACCCCTGAGCTTAGGGCCAGTCCCACCATAAACCAAATAAAACAACATAGTGAAGAAGTAGCTAAAAAGTACAAGGCACTATCCCATATTCACTCTGTTGTAACAGAACATATATTGGCAAGAATTATGGCTTGTGAAGTAGCCAAAGAAGCATGGGATAAGCTCAAGGAGAAGTTTTAAGAGTCAGACAGAACCAAGAAGATGCAGGTTTTGAATTTGATGAGGCAATCTAAAGTGCTGAAGATGAAGGAGAATGAGTCTGTAAAGGATTATGTAGATAAACTCATGAAGATAGTCAACCACGTTAGGCTTTTGGGAACTGAGCTTTCAGATGCAAGAATTGTGGAAAAGGTGTTGGTAAGTATTCTTGAGAAATTTGAGTCAAAGATTGCAGCTCTTGAAGAATCTAAAGACCTCACCTTAATGATGGTGTCAAAGTTGGTAAATGCCCTTCAAGTTGTTGAAACAAAGAGACAGCTCAGGCTTGATGAGACAGCTTTGCAAGCCAAGTTTAAGGACAAGAATGTCTTTCATGACAACAACAAAAGGTTCTAGGATGATAAAAGGAACAAAGAAAGAAAAAAATCTCCAAGTTAGAGACAACAAGGTAGGAAAAGTAATTTTGCAGCATGCTCATACTGCAAAAAGACTAACCACTCTGAGAAATATTGTTGGTTTAAACCTAAAGTTAAATGTAGACACTGCAATCAATTAGGTCATGTAGAAAAAATATACAGAAATAAGGCTACTCAACAAAACCAGCAAGCTAAAGTATCAGAGGAAGCTGAGATAACAGAAGAGTTGTTGTTTATAGCATCCGAGGGCAAAATGGGAAAATCATATCAAACTTGGTTAATTGATAGTGCTTGTTCAAGCCACATATCACCTAATGCATCGTTGTTCACCGCAATTGATCAGAATCAATGTGCAAGGATAGAAATTGGGAATGAAGAGTTTTTGGAAGCCATTGGTAAAGGAACATTTGCTGTTTCAACAGCAAAAGGAACCAAGTATGTCTCAAAATTCTTTCTAGTGCCTCAAGCATGTTAGAACTTACTTAGTGTTGGTCAAATGGTTAACAATGACTAGACCTTGCTGTTTAAAAACAAAGAATGTACTATCATTGAGCCTTCAGGCAATGTTTTAATGTCTATCACGATGAGAAATAGATCTTTTCGTCTAGATTGGCATCACGTGAGTCTAAAAGCTGTTAAGAATGATGGTTATGATGTGTCTGAGTTATGGCATAGGAGATTTGGGCATTGCAACTATTCTACAATGAAGTGACTGAAATTTGACAATTTAGTGACAAAAATGCCCTCTATACATGAACACATTGATTTTTGTGAAGTCTGCCAACTAAGAAAGCAAACAAGGCTGCCATTTCCTTTGAAAAGCACTAAGAGAGCTTTCGAGAAGCTTGAACTGATCCATTCTGATGTATGTGGTCCATTGAGCATTGCATCACTTAATGGTAGCAAATATTTCTTACTGGTTATTGATGATTTTTCCAAGATGTCTTAGATTTATTTTCTCAAATACAAATATGAGGCATTCAATATGTTTAAGAAGTTCAAGGCACAAGTTGAGCTTGAATCAGGTTGCAAGATTAAAAACTTCAGAACAGACAATGGTGGGGAGTACTCATTTGTTGACTTTGATAAGTTCTTAGTTACTGCTAGAATCAAGCACCAATTTAGTATCTCTTATTCTCCTCAACAAAATGGGATATGTGAAAGGAAGATAAGAACTGTGCTTAATATGGCAAGATGCTTGCTATTTGAAAAGTCTATGACTAAGCACTTTTGGGTAGAAACAGCAAATATTGTTGTTTATCTACAAAATATTTTGCCAATAAAGGCATTAAAGAAGTTGACACCTTATGAAACATGGTATAATGTCAAACCTACTGTTGACCATCTCAATTCTGGATGCATCTGTTACGTGCATGTTCCAAAGGCCAAGAGAACCAATCTAGAACCAAAAGTCGAGTTAGGAGTCTTTCTTGGCTACAATTTGCAATCCAAAGGTTACAGGGTCTTCAATTTAAGCTCCCAAAATGTTCAAGTCATAAGGGATATTAAATTTGATAAGCAAGCCTATTGGAACTGGAAGTCAAAAATGATTGAGGCTTTAAATGATAGGTTGCTTAGTCTAGAGACATTACCAAAAGTGGTTCAAGAAACTTATGAAGATCTTAATGATGAAGAATTTGTTATTAGGGGCACCAGGACTCTAGAAAGCATCTATGACAGATGCAATATGACCATTACAGATCCTACAAGCTACTCAGAAGCCAAAGAATTAGCTCACTGACAGGCTGCCATGAAGGAAGAGCTAAGTGTGATTGAAAAAAATAAAACTTGGTCTTTGGTTGATAGAACAAATTCTATGAATGTCATTGGCACTAAATAGATTTTGAGAACCAAGTTCAATGCTAATGGTTCAATAAACAAGCATAAGTCTAGGCTAGTTGTAAAAGGTTATACTCAACGATCAGGAATTGATTTTATGGATACATTTGCACCAGTGACTAGATTTGAGATAGTTAAACTTTTACTTGCAATAGCTTGTGGTCTTGGTTAGGAGGTTAATCATCTTGATATCAAGTCAGCACTCTTTGAATGGAGTCCTACAGGAAGATATCTATGTTGAAATACTTGATGGGCTGAAAGTCAATGATAAGGTCAATAAGGCTTGCAAGTTGCAAAAGGCCTTGTATGGTCTCAAATAAGCCCCTAGGGCTTGTTACAACAGAAGGGATAGTTATCTGGAGTCAAAAGTAGGGGTGAGCAAAACCAAACCAAACCAATTATTCACCCAAACCAAATGCAATTTGAGAAAAAAAGTTTGGTCTAATTGGTTTGTTGGATCAATTAGTTTAAAATGTTTAGTCCAACTGGTGTTTTGGTCAGTTCTCAGTTTTAAAATTTTTAGACCTATCCATCCAAAAAATAAAACTAATTTTACATATATATATTTTTTATATATTAATATATATAATAGTTTATATATATATATTAAGAAGAATTGATGGTAAACTTAATTAATAATATACTTAAAATATATTAGTTTATTTTATGTACGTATACAAATTATAATCATAGCAATTTAATTTTTGTTATATATTTATTTATAAATTTGTATTAATATGAAATTACAAGTTATATATTTTAAATAATATAACTTATATGTTAATATTATAATATATGATAGTAAATATCTTACATATTAATATGTTGTAATTATTACCCCTTGGGCATGGTTCATAATATAAAATGTTATAAATATATATCTAATTGTATAAATATTCTATATATATATATATATATATTTAATTTATATATAAGTATTACTATAACTTATAATAAACTTTATTAATATGATTACACTTAATAACCTTATTAACTATCACCTTAGTTCTTATAACATATTATTTATAATTACTTATTATTTATACAAATTTTGATATAAAACATTATAACATATAAGTTGTGTCATTAATTTCATATATAATAATAAAGTAATATATTATACGTACACATATATATTTAATTTATACATAAGTATTACTGTAATTTATAATAGACTTTATTTATATGATCATACTTAATAATTTTATCAGTTATTGCCTTAATTTTTATAACATATTGTTTATAATTAGTTATTATGTATACAAACTTTGATATAAAAATTAAAATATTATAATATATAAATTGTGTCATTAATTTCATATATATAGTAAAGTAATATATTATATATACATATATTTATTTATACATAACTTATATATTTTATAATTACGGATGAAGTTTATAAGTTTTAATTTTATAATTTAAAAAAATAATAAAATTTGGGTCCATTGGTCCAAAACCAAAATGAGGAAACTAATTCTATGATTGGTCGGTTTGGTCTTCCTTTATATTTGATCGATTTTCTAAAAATGTTTGGTTTATTTGATCTTTAGATATGACAGATCAAAGCACCTAATCCACCCATTTGCTTGCCTCTAGTCAAAAAGGTTTTGTAGTAGTGTACATGAACCTACACTTTATGTCTTAAAGGTCCAAGATCAAGAAAAATTGATAATTTCTTTGTATGTAGATGATTTGTTTGTTACAGGTCTTGGAAGAAAACTCATAACTTAGTTCAAGGCAACCATGAAGACTAAGTTTGAAATGACTGATTTGGGAAAAATGAGGTACTACTTGCGATTTCAGATTGATCACTATGACCAAGGTACCTTCCTTTATCAGAAAAACTGCATTGCTGCAGTTTTGAAAAGGTTCAATATGGTGAAGTGCAAATCAGTTGCAACTCCAATGGTTGTAAATGATAAATTCAATGATGCTAACTCTCCTAAACTCACTGATTCTTCTATCTAGAAAAACTTAATTGATAGTCTACTTTATGCATGAGGATCAAGGCCTGACATCTTGTTTTCAGTGTGTTATCTCTCAAGAGTTATGCAAAGTCTTACTATTCAACATCTCTCAGTTGCGAAGAGGATTTTGAGGTATCTATAAGGCACTCTTGACCTTGGCTTACACTTTAAATGTTTGAATGAAGTGAGATTATATGGTTACAGTGATAGTGATTATGCTGGAGATGTCAAAGACTTCAAGAGTACCTCTGGTTATGTGTTTTTCTTAAGAAGTGTTGTATTTAGTTGGAATACTAGAAAGTAAGAAGTGGTAGCTCAATCTATTGCTAAAGCAAAATATATTGCTGCTGCAGCTGCAATAAACCAAGTTGTTTGGCTCATAAAATTGTTTCTAGATTTGAAGTTCGATCAACAAGAAGCAACTGATTGTTCTTGGATAGCAAATCAGTAATTGTTATTGCCAAGAACCCTGTAAATCATGGTAGAACCAAGCACATTAATGTGAAGTTCCATGCAATTTGAGAAGTAGAAAACTTGAAGGAAGTCAAGTTCGGCTACTGTAATTCAAATAAGCAAGTAGTAGATATCTTCTCCAAGACATTACTAGAGGAGAGGTTTGAAGACCTTAGATTGATGCTACAGGTTTGCAAAGGAAGTTTTAAGGAGGAGTGTTGAAATAGGATTTGCATTGAAAATCACATTGGTTCATGTTATTAACCTTAGGACCATATATGACCATTTTGTATTAAGACAGTTAGTTTTCTATCAAATTATGATAACTATGCATCTAGTGAATGACTTATGTGATTATTAGTATGCATTCTTGCGTCTGGCTACCATTCAAAGCTTACTTGTTAAGTTTTGCTATGTGTATATACTAAGTTAATGCATATCAAAAGCATGTAGCATACTGTTATAATAAAAACTATGATAAAATACTCTAACATTCTTAAATTTTAGTTAAAATTTTAAACAAGTCCATTAATTTTTGAAATGGACATTTCCCCTCAAATATGTAGACATTGTTAACAGAAATTAAGAAAAGATTAAAATATCTTTTATTTTTTATTAATTTAAAAAATTATTATTTTCTTTTTTTTAAAAAAAAAGAAAAGAGCACCCCAAGAAAAGGGAGCATCGACCGAGGGAAAGAAGCACCAAGTGCTCCTTTGGGAGCCCCAATCAAGCTTTCTAAGGGAGCATCGGTGCTCCCCTTGGGGACCCCAATTTAGGGAGTACTAGATCTAGTGCTCCTTTGAAAGTCCTGATCGGGCTCCCCAAGAGCTCTGATGCTCTTTATCTTGGGTGGTTTTTGTTATATTTAAATTAATAAAAATAAATAATAAAATTATATAATAATAATTTTAAAAATGAATAAAAAGTAAAATTATCTTTTAACCTTTGCTACGTTAGTAAGTTGATGAAAATATTAATAGTTGATTAATGGTAAGATTTATGTGTTTAATGAAAAATATTTTTTGAAACGATGTGTGTATTTTAAAAATTAATAAATTTTTGTATAATTTTAATAAAAAATTTAAGAGATAAAAGGACATTTTATTCAAAAAACTATCTTCACTGACTCTGTTTCATACTTATTCGATCCCACGTCTGCCAAACCTCAACACTTTAATGGCCACAGGCCAAAATGCAACTTCATCCCCAAGTCAACTATTGGTTAAATGTCATGAGATGTACGAATGAATTTATGGCAGCGAACAAACGGAATCAGATATGAGAAACAATTAAGTATTAAGGATTATCGTTTCCTTTTGACCAAGTGTGAAGACAAGTCCTATCAGAAAGAAATTGTATGATGACAAGTTTGCCACGCAATAGAGCCGCCAAGGTCTTACCTTTGTCAACTTTGGGCAGCAATAATCTCCTAAAATTAAAAAGGTTGCCAGTTTGCAAAACCCATACGGCTTTCACAGTCATCAGCCTTTTCCTCAGCTTGTGCTAGTTTTATAAGCGTGTGCAGATCCATGGTCAAAACGCGTACTCCCCCCCTTTGTTTTCTCCAAACATAAATCACCAATATCATTTCCCTTCAAAATTCTCCCATCAAAGCTCCATTTCTTTCTCAGAACCAATGTCTTCTAAACCAGAAGAAGATTCATATTCAGATAACTTTGATCGTCTGCCAGATGCTCTTCTTCTCTTCATCTTCAACAAATTGCAAGACGCCAAATCTCTTGGCAATTGTCTTTTGGTCTCAAAGCGTTTCTTTTCCCTTACTCCCTTCACCGACACCATTTTTGTCTCAATCCCAACTCCCCACCACCTGTCAAAACCATGGACAGCGGCTTCTTATATTAATACCTTGAGACTTCTTGTCCATAGCTTGTTCCTCAAACCACTCAAATGTTTCCATCATATTACGGCTCCGAAGTCAGCCACAAGGTCATTCGATAGTTCACATCATCAGCCAAATGCAGTTTTGAAGAATTTCAAGGAAATAAAATCATTGCATTTAGAGCTTCCATCACATGGGGATGACTTGGGGTCAGATTGTGGAGCTTCTTTCCTTAAATGGAAAGCAGAGTTTGGCAGCAACTTGGAGACTTGCATTATTCTTGGAGCAACATCTTTTGAAAGAAGTAACAAATTTTCGTCATCAAGCTTTTGCTTCCAACAAAAAGAGCAGGAATGCATGGAACAAACATTAACCGATGATGAGCTGAAACTACGAGTTATATGGACCATCTCTTGCTTGATTGCGGCTTCAACTAGGCATTGTTGGTTCAAGAAAATTTTGGCTGACCATCCAATTCCAATCCTTCAAAGACTGCTGATTTCTGATGCAAATAAGCAAGGGAAGCTTTATATGGGAACAGAAAAGCTGGTTCAGCTGAGGAATTCCATGAACTCACAAAAAGAAACATTAGAATCATCAACATTGGAGAGGACCCCAGTTCCAGAATTAAGCATGAAGCTATGGTACTTGCCCGTGCTAGAGTTGCCAGAGTCAGGATATGTGATGAGAGGGGCGACACTTGTCCTTATCAGACCTGTTGCTTGGACGACTGAAAGGAGGAATAGTGATTTAACGGTGGGGAAGTTGGACTTGGAGGGAGATGGGAAGGCTTTCAGCGAAGCTGTAAGGGAGATGATCAAAGTGAAGAAGAATTACTTGATGACAATGAGCTCCTTTTGAGATGTAAAATAATATATGCAATGCTAAGGATTCCATTCTTAATACAGAGTTAAAATTCAAACATCTCTTCTCTCTATATTTCTCCAAATATAATCCAGAAATATATGAATGTAAATTGTTACTAATACCTGTTTTTCACCTATGCTCATCCTAGAACTTTTTTTTTTTTTGTTTTTTGAAATTTCATTTGAATTGAACTTACAACGATTTTGCAAAGTTATGCCCCAACACAGGACCAAGGGTATACCATTACAAAATTCTCTCATTGTCGAATTCCCTGTACACTTTCAGAAAGAAAACCACCCTAAACATCCACAGCGAAAACAGCCAACCCCACTAACATCTGGTTAGCCACTTGCACACAAAAGAACCCTCATACAATGAACAGAATGAAAAGATAACACCTAACAGTAAAACAGTCCCCTGCATGAACCGACACCACAATAATCAAGCAAAGAGAGACCAACCAATAGCACTACCATTACCCATCAACCACGTAGGGACGCCCCATCTTGAGCAACGCCATCATAATCATCACTGCAAGAGGAGCAGACCTACTCAAGCTCACGGTTCACAGTTCATTTGCAGTTAATTGCCATATTTCTTGTTCTTTCTTCTGTGTTAGGTTCATCCACCCAAATATTGTGCAGATCAATCTCCCTACCTATTCCAGACTCATTCTAGAACTTATCCATCCAAACAGTCAATTGGTAACATAACTCTCCTTAATGCCTTTGGAAAGTTAAAAAAAATAAAAAAGAACTGTTAACCTACCTGTACAGCAAATGAATGTTTAATGCATACCTAAAGACACCCATAACTTAGAAACCTAATCTCAGCGACCATTCATTAATGTTAAGGATGAGTCTTTGCCAACAATTTATCTCATCTTTCTTTAGCTTGACTTTTATCTTAATATTTTTGTTGGGCATTATCATTTTGGATTGTCTAATTAGTATTAATTAGGAGATGTAGTTATCATCTTAGGTGCTAAACTTCTATTGAATTGTTGCACATATCTATCCGATTATAAACTTGCCTAAAAGAACACTACTTTTGTATTCTAAGGTAGGAAGGGGTGTACTTGGTAGAGGCCAAAGCTTGGAAAACCAGAATTATCTCATGTCAACTTCAATAGTTTAAAAACTCTCAATACTTGTTTTCCTGTTTTATACTTGAGTCTGATTTTGAGCTCCATAAAAGGTTACTACATGCTCAACACAGAGACAGTAATTTGTAATGCACATAAGCAAGGGAGCAGAAAAACAGTTTGTTGACGTGAGGGGTTTCAATAACTATTTTAAGTGGCTTTGTTACAAGGAAAATACAGTAGAAAAGATGTCAGAACTTAGAATTGGATGGCCACCCAAATCAGTGGAGATGATGAGGGATTGAAGGCGAAGAAGTGCGGGCGTCGATGGTGCGAAAATACTTGTCAAACTGCAATCTTTAACTTCAGACAGAATTTTGTATTTTAACATAAGATCCCATATTCCTTTTTTGGCCATGCTTTCTCTCCATTTAATCGCCAAATAAAAAGACAAAAGGAACAAAATGAGGAATGAATTTCAAATTTCAATATATGAGTTTCTTTGAAGTAGTCTATGCAGACTTTGAAGAGTGCAACATCAGCTGTTTCTCAACAATGGCACACATGCGCGTCATGGGATCGAGCAAAAGCCAGCACATATTTAGCAAAACTGTCCTACCATGAACTTGTCTAGCCTAACATTCATAGTGGCCTATACTAGGTATGCTTGGATTTCTTTTTCTTTTTTAAAGGTTGTTTCCCAGCAGGTGCTGCAATATATTCTTCTGCATTGATATTTTGGAAAGATTTTTGCTTCCCAAACTCCTTGGCCTTTTGCTGCAGCGGAAACCAAGGTGGGATTTGTTAGGATATGTTTCCTGATTTTAACAAAAATGAAAAGAGATCTTATGAATTAAAATCACCTTCAATGACATGGTAAGGACAGCAACATCTTCCTTATCATTCTCTGACTCTCTAGAATCTTGCTTTACAGGTTCCTGCAACAGGCAAACAGGTTTTTTAGAAATAAATAAATAAAACAAAACAAACAAAAATGGATGGACACAGGTGCCTGTCCCTTATGGACTTCAAAATAGAACCTTGGGAGGAACAAATGATTCTTCTCTTTTTCGTTTGTTTTCAGCTGTTTTCTGCGCCTGCTTCTCCTGCTTCTCTTGCCACTTCTTAGCTAATTTCTTTTTCTCACTCAAGAAATATTCCCCAGATTCCAATTCTTGATCAATCTGGAAGATATCACCACGTGTCGCATACCAATACATGTTAGTTTGTTTTCCACAAACATCCGAAAAAAAAAAAAAGGAAAGACAAAGAAAAAGACTGCATTCCACACATTTAGCTCAAAGAAGAAATTGCAATATTGTATGCATTCTAATGTTCTGACACAGTAAGTGAGAAAATCAGGACAGCCTAAAGGGTTAAAAGGGGTGGGGAGAATTCTTGCTTCAAATACGTATCCCAAGAAAAACAATAGTTTATCTTCCTTTTCTATTCAGAAAGAAAGGGAAAGGACAAATCAACTACTTACAGAAAATGAATGCTAGAAGCAAAGTAAGAACTACTCATAGTTGACTCTAAATTAACCTTCCAAATAGAATAAATTTCCAAGTCCTATGTAGATTAGTTTACATACACCTATAAGTTCGACAAAAGTTGATCAACCAACAAGCTACTGATAAGATATAATACATTTTTAAAATAGAATCAGCTAAATGCTTTCATGGCAACTGATGGCTTGCACAAAACCTTTGGAGTCTCTCTCCCACTCATCTGTGCTAAAACCCCTTACAGTTAAGACAACTAAATAATTTACGACTAAAGTTCTAACAAGCTAAGAAAAAAATTTTACAGTTCATCTTGAAAACAGAATCAGCTAAAGGCCATCGTCACAACCCATGGTTTTTACATAATTTCTTTGGATTTTCTCTCCAACTCTCCCATGCTGAAATCCACTCACACTAAAAGCAGGTGGAGGCATCATCAACTTCTAGATGATTGACTCATAATTAAGATTTTAATCAGTAGTTCTTAAAGCAAATATATTCAGCTAAGCAAAACAGGATTATGCTACATATAGCTACTATTGTCTATTCTAAAACAAACACAAGTTAAAAATAAAAACTGAACTGGAGAACAATGTCTTGGAGAAAAACTTTACTTAAAAGACTAGGAAAAATTTGGTCCTAATACAATCAAAGAGACAAAAGGCAAAAAAGTTACCAAAGGAAACCAAAAGAGACAAGCAGCTTTCTTACCTTGCTAGGTTGCTGAGGAGGAGGGAAGGGTGTATATGGTTTCTTCTCTTTACTCTTAACCTTCTTCGTTTGAACATTTTTCCTGGAAACATTATTTCGTAGTTAAAAGAACATGTAACAGAACGGAGAATGAAAATGATTAAAATGTTAGAACATACATGAACAGATTTATCTTACTTCTTAAACTTCGGAAGAAACCTGTCCCAGTTTTCATTTTTAAGTGTTGGATCCTTCTCAAGTTCTTTCTTCATCATGAGAATCTAGACAAGAAAGGAAGGTAAGAGAAAATGAAGATGTGGTCAGGCAGCAAATGAATGGAGATGGGTGTCAGTGAGTGCTCATAGAATTTTAAATCACATCTATACTGACATAATTTCAAGCAACACCAAGTAAACCCAAAATTGCAAGTCAACTCTGTGGCACCTTGATATGGTATACAGGATGCATTTTATTTTCTATGCAGTCTTCCACAATCCTCCTGACTTGTTTTAAACCTTTAAATGCACCCATAGCAGCGACAGTGTTTCCCTATTCCATCATGAGCAAGATGGAAAACGTTTTCAGTTTGTGGTTCTCCATTTCAAACACAGATAAAAAAAATGCAGGTCAACAACCAAAATTACGAGGGTTAGCAATAACCTGAACAAGAATGTAGCAGCTTGTCAATATTTCAAGTGCCTGCATCCAGTAAAGTGAGGGAGGAGTAAGGCAGTGAAAACAATTTCAAAAATTTCTTGCAACACACCATCTCATAGTCAATAGTATATACTCATGCCTCAACATAAGCTACACCTTTCCTTCAGGGGATTATTTCAGAAGCTTGTCAAGGAATCAGTCTAAGAATAAATGCACACCTTCAAAGTCGAAGAATTAGGCCCCACAAGACGCTGCCTTCTTTTAACAAACCGTTCCTGTTAAAAGAAAATATTTAGACACCATAATGACAAATATAAAACGTTTCCTAATATTTGCTTATTTTTCATGAAACTCTCAGTAGACCTAAGTTGTTAAAATCGGGATACTATTTTAGGATTGATTAGGGGCCAGGCATTGAACCACAAAATTGAGTCTACTAATCCCTAGCTCGCACTGACGTATAAGTAGTTATAAATGTTTCACTTTGAACACTAAATAGCGTATTTGGGGGAAGGCTGGATTGAATGAATAGAAGTTCAGCATGCATAGACAATTAATATCTAGTTTCTGCCTTCAGTATGTTGCTAACAAAACAGTTCAAAATAGCTATATCAAAGATAATGTAATTGTGTCTATGTAGTATGCTGGTGGCAGTAAAAAGGCATATACACATGTACTTATATACCTACATAGATAAATGTGTGTATGTTCTAACAACAATTGAATGAATAACTGAAACAAAGATGAATAGAAAACTTAGAAAATCTTTCAGACCATAATCATAAGATTATACGATCCAGATTGGAATTTAACAACTATGGGTTGGTCCACATTTTGCATTGCCCACACAGCCATCAAACGATAAATACATCACCAAAGAATGATCTTACATCAATTTATATGAAGATACATAAAATGTATCAAACTAAAATAGTATAACTATAGACTTGATGTTTGTGCATAATTAGCTTCAAGAATAAAAGCTAAGGCACTCTGATATTATGATCTTAATTTGATGGGGCATTATGTAGGCAAGAACTCTTCTTATTGAGTGCAATGCGTCAATATAGTTGGCTCTACATGATGCTAAAAGAATGTATGTTACAAAAATTAAGACTTAGGTGGTTCCAGAAATATAGGATCCATTGATCAGCCATGGGACGCTCAAGTAAGTGAAAATGATAGAGACACTCGAAGCTAGACAGAAAATTCCAGCCCACTTCTCAAGCATCTCCTTGTATGCCAATAGAAAACCATTACCAGATTTCGGAAAGTAAATTGGTTAAAGTTATAACCTTTTAGATAAAGAAATTTAAGAAATACGTACCTTATTTCGCACCAAGCTTCCAATTTTGATTATGTCACATTGCATTTCATCATCCAGTATTTTGATTGCCTAAGACAGTAAAATAAACAATAAGAACTATATTCAAACTACTAAACTCAAAAACTAGCAATCTGCACTATGGAAAAACAACCTTCATACAAATGGTTACAAGTACTGAGCAAAAACTATTCCAACGAAACAGTAGAAAAATTAATGTAAAGTAATCAATCATTTAACTAGTTGTCATTGATGAAAACACAAGACTAGTTGACAAGTCCACCTGAGGTGCAGGAACACTTCTTGATAGAAGCTTGATGAGATCCCTGGCTTTGATAATAATATAAGGGTCCCTAGTTTTTCTTGTTGTTGAAACTGTCATGGACCCTTCAACCTGAACAGCAATTAAATATATCACATGGTAAACAACACATATGCATATATGAAGAAAATAAAAGTACATTGAAAATAATCAAAGTAATGTGACTTTCAATAAAACAAGTGAAACAAAAATCTCTCGCAGTCAAGCATTTATTAAATATTTCAAGAAAGGTGACACTTGAATCTTTTGAAGAATGCAATCTGATTCACATGAAAATATATAAGAATTATATCAAATTATAATTGAGACAGAAGTTGATCCATCACTCTGACAGCTTTCTCAAGATAAGGAACAATTACTAGGGCTTCCAGACACCAGAATGTCTTTGTATCAAGAAGAACAAGCAAAATCAAGTGAAAGGAGTAGTTCCTTTTCTTGTAGGCAACAAGAATGGAGTGAAAGATGTTGTCCCTCTAAATCATTTGTAACCAAATTGTATGCATAATTATTCTATTAATATACCAGCAATGACACCAGACCTCTTTTATTTTGCATGTTTGCATATCTTTTTACTAATGAAGGCAAAATTGTAAAAGCATTAAGTAAATTACATCTATTTCCTTTCTTTCCACTACTCAAGCAAACAAGTTCAGTGCTATATCCCTATAGTTCATTTCCACTCACATTTTTAGAACATTAAAGAAGGGATCCATTCAACCAACCATAGTGTTGCAACAACACAGTGTTCCACTTTAAAAGCAAACAAAATAAAAACCACCACTTTTTGCTTTTACCAAACTCAAATCTAGAAAACAAAAGATCACTAGATTAAATCATTAAAAAGCAAAATATGACCAAATTTGATAGAATTAGAAGCTTACCAAGTTGAGCTCAGCCGCAATACCATATTCTTTCAAAGCAGATTTAACCTTTGGCCAAGCTTCTTGTAAGTATTTTTCTTAATTAAGACAAAAAAAAAAAAAGAAAAGGACCAAACGTAAGTGCAATTTCCAGCTAGTAATAAAAGCAGAAAAATGGTGAGAAAGTTAGTTAATTACCTCGGTAGCGAGGGAAGATAGTGGAGAAAGAGCTGATTTCGAGCAACCCATCGGGGTTCCAAGAAGGGTCGAACTTGTCTATCTTCCAACGGTCAATATTTGGGTCTTCGTCCCATGGCTTGGGCTTATCGTGTTTTCCTTTATGCTTCTTCTTCTGTTGCAGATTCACTTCTTCTTCCATATTCTCCTGCTCCATCTTAACCTCCAAAAATCCTAAGAGAAAGAAGAATGGGGTTTAAGGGCTTCCTTCGCTTTTGAGGCAAATTAAGAAATTTGTACTTTTATTTTTGCTTCCAATTTCTATTTAATGTTATCCTTAGAACATAACAATGGAGTGACAGAAAAGACAAGTTTTACTCAACAACTAGAATAACAAATTGTTCAACAAACTGAAGAAACAAATTGCAGAAAAATGAAGCTGAGGACGCAGCTACAAACCTTGAGAAGAGAAAGAAGCTGGCACCAAACTGAAGAAGCGACAGCTGCAGTTCTCGCCGACTCACGCCGCACTTGGAGGCTGCTGGGCTGGGGTGGCTCCGTTTGGGGAAGGAAGGGTTTGTTTGTGTTTTTTGTTCTTTGCTTTTGCCACTTCCTTTGGAGGTTGCTGGAAGGAAGCAAAAACAATTATACAAAAGAACCCGAAATGCTGTTTTCTGTGGGCAAAATTTGGTCGTGGGCTTTTGGGCTTTTAGTTGTCTTATTTGATTGTGGATTATCCGCATTTGGGCTTTTGAAAATTTCAGATTGATTGCCAAATTTCAAAATTTGAAAGAAGCCCAATTATGTAAAGCGATCCATCTGCTTAAATAATGGCCACATTTAATATGATGTTATGGTTGAACTTGAACCTAATACAATTTAATAAAAAAAAAAATCAAGCAATGTATTATGTTGTATTTTATTAACTAAAATAAATTGTACAATATTCGAGATGATTTTTTTTATAAAATTAAAGTACGTTCATGCAATGCACTCATGTAATATAAAATTAGAGTATGTTCATGTAATGCATTCGTGTAATATAGGCAAAACAATGTTTGTTAAAATATATCTACATTTCAATGATCATATGGTGTTTGCTATACATAATTATTCATAAAGCTATTTGTCAACTACAATGTGTACAGAAAAGGTCAAAAGTTCCACAATTGTTTAAGCAGTAATCTATTTAAGAGTTGTAAATGTAAACTGTAGCCGAGGTTGTTGTCGTCAAAAGTTGTATAATTGTTTAAAGTGGTAATCTATTTATGTCATATAGTCATAAGGAGTTGTGAATGTAGGTTTCAGTTTACAGCCATATGGTTATGAACAAAAGTTTACAAAGAAGGTTGCAGCTAAAATTGAGGTCTTTCAAGTTGTTCTTCGGAATAACAACTTGCATTAAAGTGAAATAATTTATTATTAAATATATTTTGATGCAAGAAGATGAAATTATATTAAGTTGAAAATGTTTTATACTTGGTTTTGTATTTTTTTTTATTGGTGATTCTTCTCCATGATTGGTTGTTGCTAGCTTTGAGGTGTTGAGTATGGAAATAGCTCTCTTGGTAATGGTGAAAGTTGCTCTTGAGAGTCATCAAATGTGATCGGAAGCGGTGTGGCTTGAGATGGAGTAAAAGCATATTGTATACACCTATTTTTTTTTAGAATCATTTTACTTTTAATTCCATATTTTGTTTTTATTTTATATTATTTTATTTTTAATCATTTACGTTTTGGTCCAACCCAACTTAGGGTTTAGTCTTTAAGGACATTGTTGGACCTTGTGATCAATAAAGGAGGAAAGCCTAATAGCTAGGCCCAAAAATAGTTTTAATTAACTAATCAAGCCTATAAACGGATCAAGCAAAGATTAAAGCAAAAGACTAGGATTAAAACAAACCTGACTTGAGAACATTATGAAAATTAAAAAAATAGAAAAATAGAAAAAAGAAAGAATAAAATAGGAAAAAGAAAGAACAAGCAAATGAGCAGTAGCAAGTTGGGCATGGCCTTGTCACCAAGCCCAGTAATAATGGCTGTGGACACCTTGCCTAGCGCAAAAATATCACGCCCAGTCAAGCAAGGTAAAAAGGTGAAGTGGTTGTATGGCCACCCCTGTTGAAGTAAGATGTTAGTGGATTGATGTGATTGTGTAAAACATGAATTTCAAAAAATTTCTTTTATAAAGGAAGCAAGCAATCCAATTGCTCACACGAAAACACATAATTTTTATTGCAAGTAATATAATCACATTCTAAAAAAAAATAAAAATCTATTAAGTAAAAAAAAACATACTTTTTATATTAAGATTATTATTTTTGGATGCCACCACACTAATGAATGGTTTCCCAACCAAACAAGTTTACCACTTATTCTTAAAAAATGCTTTCAACTTGAACCTTAAGTGCGGAATGCTAGACAAGGAGATAGCAACCGATTTTGTCTCTATTTTCTTCCTAAAATTAATGGCTACTTTACTTTAAAAAAATTCAGTCAAGAATGGGAGAGAGAAAGATAGATACGACAAAGTTTGGAGTAGGAGAAGAAGTGATGGCTGAAACTTTTTCAAGAAAAAGTATGTACATTTCTTTTCTTCCAATCTCTTTTCTTTTTATTAATACTCTTGCTTTAAAGGTTTAATCAAAATCAAACACCTTTGAATTGATCTTGACAATCAATTTAGAGTTATGGAAGCATCAAACATGCTCTATAATTATCAAAATTAAAATTAGAGCATAAATAATTTAATTATTTGATTATCATTTAGAGTTTTTGATAAAATAAAACTCCTTATTGAATAATAATTATTATTTTATTATTATCCATATTTATTTAAAAAAGAATTAATAATAAATAAAAGTGTGATAGTCAAACATGGAGTCTCTTTTTATTAACATAGATGTCTAGATTCATTTTGTAAGAATCTTCCTAGCATTATCTTAGTTTTATGACAACTTTTGTCTTTAATTAAAACAAAAATATTTTATCTTGTCTAAATTGAGATAAATATGTTTCTTATCTAGATTAAGACAAATTATTTTTCTAGTCTTAAATTAAAACAAACCTACTTTCTTGTTTAAATTAAGACCAAACATGTTTTTTCATCTAAATTAAGACAAACATATTAAAGCTGTCATTTTTGTACATAATTTAATTAATCAAATTAAAACATGCATTCTAACTTAAACAAGTTGAATTCTACGAAGCTAAGTGAAGAATCTATTTGGACATAGATATTCCAAGTTCTAATAAACTTGGAATTATTCTTAATCTCATTAAAAATAATTCAAGCTTATATTAACCATGAAATCACTCTACCATAGATTCATGGTTGCACTATTGGATTAACTATTATTACAAGAAACAATTCAATACTAGATATTAATTATTAGTTGTCTAATTGCAAACCTTATACTATAAACTCTCAAAACCATCCAATGATAAAAAGTAAAATTACCGTTTTACCCCTTATGCCAAATTTGTCTCTTAGTCTCAAATTTTATCTAATTAGTAATTCAATACTCTAGATCTAATTGTTTGAGTATCTAGAAGTGATGAGTAGCTAATTCATCAATCCACTAGGCCTAAATTAGTCACCAATCTTCGTGAAATTACTAGAAAAAATGTTAATGCTATGAACTCCATTATTTGGATGTATGTTCCCAGATATTCATCTCGATTATAATCCCAAAATAAGAAGTCTAGATCAACACTTTATGATGATCATGCTCATGGTAAATCAAAGATTATAAGGAGATTAAACATGAGTCCACTACCCATTAAGATTTCAGTTCTACTATAAGCAAATGCATAAGTGTGAGATCAAGATTTAAGTAGTGGTCAAACTTAAATTTGACATGATTCCAATTCATGTTATAGTGTCATTGCTAGAAGGCAGCCATTTCGATGATTTGAGACTCATCATTCCCTTGAAGTGGATCGCATTTATTTCGTTAGAAGTAATCTAGACGTTATAGCCTTAACATAATAAAGTGACTAACTTTATTATATGATTGTGAACAATTTTTAGATTTAATTAAAATATATGTATGCTATGTATGACTCTTGATACAAATATATTTTAATATCTTAATAGAATCATGGTACCTATATAACTAGATAATGAATGCTTACTTAAAATAAACTCTTCATCTAATTATCAAAATGTACTTTCATTACAAATTTAATGAAATTAAGCATGAGAATATACTTATACTTGCTTTCTAAGGCACCATATTCTCAAAATTCCTAACAATCCCACCCCTTGTCCACTGTTATCATAATAGAGTGTAATAGGCTAGTTCGCATCTAGAATTACTTCAAGGTCTATAAGAAACTTATGGAGCCATGTAGCTTCCTTTATTGCTTCACAAGTTGCAACATACTCTACCTCCATAATAGAGTTTGCAATACAAGATTGCTTTACACTCCTCCAAACTATGGCTCTTCTTCCAATCATGAATACAGATCTTGATGTCGATTTCCTAAAGTCAACATCATACTGAAAATCTAAATCAGTGTACCCTATTGCTACAAGGTCACTTTTAGAATATACAAGCATGTAATTCTTCGTTTTATGAAGATAGTTAAAAATGCACTTGACTGCAGTTTAGTGCTCCATGCCAGGGTTTAATTAAAATCTGCTAATCAATCCAATTGTATAGCAAATATCTGGCCTAGTGCACAACATAGCATACATGAGACTTCCAACGACAAATGCATATAGAATCCATCTTTTGTTTTCAACTTCCTCTCGAGTTTTAAGTGACATCTCCTTAGAAAGTTTGACTCCATGTCTAGAGGGCATAAAACCCTTCTTGGAATCTTGCATAGCAAACTTGGCCAAAATTTTGTCTATGTAGGATGCTTGAGATAATGCTATTTGCTTATTCTTATGATCCCTTATAAGTTTGATCGCCAGAACATAGCTAGTTTCTCCCTAATATTTCATATTGAATTCTTGGTTCAGTCAACCTTTAACTGTTGATAACATTCCTACATCATTCCCAATGAGTAGAATGTCATCAACATAAAGGACTAGAAAAACATCTTTTTTATCTTGTATCCTTTTATAGACACAAGGTTCGTCAACACTTTGTTGGAAACCGTATGATTTGATAGTAGTATCAAATCTTATGTTCCAAAACCTAGATGCTTGCTTAAGTTCATAAATGGACCTATGCAATTCACAGACCTTATGCTCGTGGCCCTTTTTAATAAAACTTTTTAGTTGAGCAATAAAAATGCACTCTTCAAGATCCCCATTTAAAAATGCAATCTTGACATCCATTTGCCATATCTCATTTTCAAGATATGCAGCTATGGATATGAGGATCTTGATGGATTTAAGTGTAATAATTAGAGAGAAGGTTTCTTCATAGTCAATCCTTTCTCTTTGGGTAAAACCCTTGGCCCCTAGTCTAGCCTTGAAGGTGTCTACTTTCCCATCACTTCCTCTTTTTCTCTTATAAATCCATCTGTGCCTCTATAGGTTTTATCCCTTCAAGTGGATTTGCTAAAGTCCAACTTTATTAGAATCCATGGAGTCTAACTTAGATTTCATTGCCTTATGCTATTCTTCAACATCTACATCGTTAATAGCTTCCTTAAATGTAATATGATCAGATTCATATTCATTTAAGAGTGCAATCATGTTTTCTCCCAAACCCATGTATCTCTCTGGTTGTCTCACAACCCTCCCATTACGTCGAGGAACCACTATTTGATGTTGTGTTTCTACTTTAACCATTGAATCAGACTGTGTTATGACATCTACAAAATTAACTCTTAAATTTGAAGAATCAGACAATTCTTTTAAGACAATTTTACTTCTAGGTTTGTGATTTCTCACAAACTCTTCCTTTAAGAAAGTGGCATTCGCACTAACAAAAACTTTCTTATCTTGAGGACTATAGAAATAATAACCTTTTGTTCCCTTTGGATATCTTACAAACAAGCACATCTCAGTCTTTGGTTCCATTTTTGTGGACTCAGGCTTTAAAACTTGTGCAGGACACCCCTAAGTTTGTAGATGATGTACATATGTATTACGCCTTATCTATAGCTTCCTTAGTGTCTTAGGCACAGCCTTAGATGGATCAAAATTAAGCAAGTACTCAGCAGTTTGCATACAATATCCCTAGCATGAGATTGAAAGGTTAGCATAGGACATCATTGATCTAACCATTTCTAAAAGAGTCTTATTTCCTCTTTTAGCTACACCATTATGTTGAAGTGTTCTCAGCACTGACAAATTGGAAACTATCTCATTGTCAATGAGATAATGCAAAAATTCATTCGATAAATACTCACCTCCCTGATCTGATCGAAGTTTTTTCAATTGCTTGCTTAGTTGCTTTTTAACTTCAACTTTGAATTCTCTAAACTTTTCAAAGGATTCACTTTTTCTATGCATTAAATACATAAAGCCATGTCTTGAGTAGTCATCAATAAAAGTTATGAAATATTCATAACTTTCTCTAGCTTCTACGTTCATTGGTCCACACACATCTGTGTGCACCAAGTTTAGAACTTTTGGCATTTTGTTACTTTTTGCCTTGGAAGGCCCTTTAGTCATTTTAGCTTCAATACAAGACTTATATACTGGCAAAGGACCCTTAACCATGTCTGGTAGAGTACCATCATTTATAAGCCTATTGAGTCTATTTTGATTGATATGACCTAAACACATATGCCAAAGATAATTTTGATTTATGCTAGATTCTTTGACTCTTTCAGTTTTAAATCGTATTGCTTTTTATAGCATTTGCAAAATAAGTCATAAGCTCAAGGAAATAAAGATTATATCTTACAATTCCAGAACAAATAAAATCCTTATTCAAATAAATAGTGAGTGTCTCATTAAAATAAACTGAATATCCAGACTTTATTAAACAAAAGATAGAAATCAAATTTTTATAAGTCTTTGGAATGTAATAAACATTTTCCAAAACTAAGCTATGACCATAAGGAAATTGAAGAATAATGGCTCCCATAGCTAATGTTAAAACGAATGTACCATTTGCCATCCTCATCTGAAACTACCTTTTACTCAGTTTTCTCTTTTGTTGAAACCCCTATAAAGAATTACAAACATGGTTAGTGGCTTCAGAATCTACTGTCCAAGTATTTGTAGAATCAACCACTAAACAAGCTTCTAACATATTTAGAAAACCCATACCTTGTTTACTCTTTCGAATTTCTTCAAGGTGAACCTTGCAATTTCGATTTCAATGTCCTTTCACACCACAATGGAAACATTTTCCTTTGGTATTGTCTTTTGAAGCAGTTTTTTTCTTCATGGGCTTTTTCTTTGCTCCCATTGAGCCCTTAAAAGTCTTTTTATTCTCAACTATCTTTTTTTTACCCTTGGCTTTAGGCTTAGAAGTGGAAACTATTGGGATGAGCCTTGCAGCCAATTGGAATTAGTTAAGGCTTGATTACAATCATGCAACAACATCATTCATGTTGAATGATTAAAGGTTTTCCTTCATCAATAAGACGTCAATTATAACAAGTTGTAAGTCTAATTGGATAAAGTCCATGAGATTAATATGTCTTGCAAGGGAACTATAATGGGTTGCACTTTTGACATTCTTATGCATCAAAGCGTAA
Source organism: Theobroma cacao (assembly GCF_053813885.1). Taxonomy (NCBI): domain Eukaryota; kingdom Viridiplantae; phylum Streptophyta; class Magnoliopsida; order Malvales; family Malvaceae; genus Theobroma; species Theobroma cacao. The sequence continues at coordinate 42,394,055 of NC_142647.1, forward strand.
TCTCAAAATGTTCCTAATCAATGTATCATTGAGACTAGACATCAATGATACTTAGAGACTAGTATATTCTATGTTTCTTACTTGAGAAGTAAGCAACCAATCTCATAGGTTGAAGTATAGAAATACTTGGAATTAAAATGTAGGTGCTTGCCTAGGAAAGCAAGTTCACTGAACATGACCCGCCATGAGAAGTGCATTTGGTATTTCACTCAAGTGTCTATGCAATACTTCTCATGTGTCAGTTGTGTAAATACTCCCTAGACTTGAGACACTAGGTTGTCTTATGTTTGGAGTGCTATGCTTTGATTTCATCACTACGGATGCCTAACCAAGGATGCCTAAATAGGATGTTTTTGGGTATAGCATGAAGCATGTGATGGCAAATGAGTGGTCAAGGTAGGAATCATCAACCCAAGTGATGCAGGGGGCATATCCTAACTATTCTGGATGGATATCAGCTTATTGAAGTCCTTGGCCAAGGCGACTTAAAGATTATGAAAGGAGTTTCATAAGTCTTTATAAAGCTGATGATCAAACTTTAAGAACGAATATGGAGATCAGTAAGAGTAGACACTGTATCGTGCTCTTATCATCTCCGGGATATATGATGCGGGAATGAATTACACTGAAAGGCTGATCACTAAAAGGTTGAGTCAAACCATCTTGACTCTTCTAACATTTGAGTGGCCATGATGGATTGCTAGATCCCAATCTTGGTTTATGAACTCTAGGTAGTTAACTTAATTAATGATAAATTTAAAGTAGTTTAAATTTATCTAATTCTAAGTTTAACTTAAGAATTATATGTTGAGTTCATTGCCAACATGTTAGAAGCCTAATGGGTCACACACCTAAAATGAATGTTAAAAATAAAATGGGAGAGGTGATTAAGTTGGACTTAATCCAATTAGAAGTTATGAGCTTCTCAAGCACTTGATTAAAATTATTTAATTAAGTTGTGCCTAATTAACTAAATTATTTAATTAAATCATTGGGCCTAATTAATTAAATTGTTTAATCAAGTCATTGGGCCTAATTAATTAAATTAAACAATTAAGTTATTGGGCCTACTTGATTAAATTTGTTTAATTAAGTCATTGGGCCTAGTTGATTAAAATTGTTTAATTAAATTGTTGGGCTTAATTAATTAAATTATTTAATTAAGTTATTTGGCCTAATTGATTAAAATTGTTTAATTAAATTGTTGGGCTTAATTAATTAAATTGTTTAATTAAGTTATTGGGCCTAATTGATTAAATTAAACTATTAAGTTAATTAGGCTTCTAAAGGACTTAATTAAATTGTTTATTCAAATTATTGGATTAATTGGCAATTACAAAATAGTTTTGTAATTAAGGTTTAAAATTAATCCAAGGTATAAATACCTTGTTATAGCCTTCAAACAAAAGAGTGGAAACGGTTGAAAAAAAAAGGGAGTGAACGACACATTAGAAATTCTTTTGTCTTACCGTTCATTGTGTGAAGAGAAATAGTTTTCATTCACTTCATTTTTTTTTTGTGTTCAGCCTCACAATTTTGTGTGGATTATAAGTTTATGAAACTCGTTTTTTTTTTTTATAATTGGGAGAAGGGGGATTCGAACCCTGCTCTTTAGGCAGGGGGATAATGCACCAACCAATGAACCAAATCTTTTATGAAACTCATCTTTGCTAGCACATTGTTAAGGCATAGCACTCTCAATCCTTAAAGAAGGATTTTCTCATTCATTGGTGTGGATCACCATTAGAGGTTGCACAAGGATTCCTTGGACAGCTTTGGTTTGCAACAACCAGGTTGAGGTGGTTGAGCTTTTTGAAGGCTGATTTGGTGGTTTAACAAAGTATTCATCAACCTTTGTTATTTAGGAAAAGTGATATGATCATATACTTTTATTTTAATTTAATTCTGTACTCGATTTGGCATGAAAGAGATCCTAGGAAAGTGAGGTGTAAATTTAATTTTTAAATTTATTTTCGTTGCGTTTTATTTGTATATGATGCATGATCAGCCCTCACCCAATAGAAATTGCATGTGCTTCAGGCTTTTTTTTCAAATCAAGAACCTCCACCACATTTTGGAGATCATTCGTTAGCCTACTTAAGGTGTAATCCCTAGTGTGCAGTTCATAATCCAATTTGAACTGTGAAAATGACAAATTCAAGTTATGAATGATCATTGATATTTGCATTTCCTTATTTATCTTAGCACCATTTAGTTCTGCCTCATTGAGACAAGAGATCACTTTCAGCATGTAATGTCTAACTGGCTCCCCAAGTTTCTGCTTAAGGTCCTTAAAAGCATTGATTGCTTTCACCTTAGCAGACTTTGTTTTTGTACCAAACATCTCATGTATGTGCAACATTATGTTAGCAGCATTACCCATGCCTTCGTGTTGCTTTTGTAATACACTATTCATAGAGGCTAGTATATAGCATTTACCCAGGTCATTTGCATCATGCCATTGCTTATGATATTCAATATCTTGTGGAGTTGATTGGGAAGTTAGTGCTTTAGGCTCATGGTTAGAAAGAACCCATGTGATCTTATCATAATTAAAAACGATACTAAGGTTTCTTTTCCATTTAGTGTAGTTATCAACATTCATAGTGCATTTATTCAACAAAATTAAAAGATGATTCATATTTGTGATGCAGATATGTTTCTGAAAGTGCATTTGAAATTATGTAAGCATACTAGTTAATTATGGACTTTGAACATTTCATGATGCATGTATGCATGATGACAATATATAAAACCTTATAAATTGTATTATTAGTTTGATGATCATTTACCTTTCTATAATAAATTAATTGACTGTGGGCCATGAGAATTTCCTACTAGACAAATGGGGACCCCCCCACTTAACTATGCTACCTAGTATCTTCATACTTAACATGGTTAATGAGCACATTTATTTGGTTCACGAAGTTTACTAACAGAGCTACTGTAGGCAAGTTAATAGTAAATTCATGTTTAGTGTAACAACCATTTTTTCATTCTTTCAAGCTGTTTACTAAGTGAGCTTCTATAGGAGGTCTCACTCCATAATCCACCTAAAAGAATTTATCCTTTCGGAGATCTAATCCATCATGATCTAGATTCATGTCTGCCTATAGGGAGTGACATGTTTTACATGCCAATGGACCAACAATGAAGATCGTGGACTTTAGATTTACTATCATCCTCCCCTATTCAATATTTTTATGCTTAGGGTTTTGATTGACCTTTTACCGAATTTTCTAGATGCATATTTAGAATATCTTAAGTCAAACAATAGGCTTGGTTATGTTTCCAACTAAACGCTTTTAGTATATAACTAAGTCCATGTTACCATCTTGTCTAGATGTGATTTATTTTCCTATATTTAATATGTATCTCATAGCATAAAGCTCCTTTTAAATTAAAATACATAATGTATGCATGATATTCCTTAAGAAAAGTTGGCACCTTAATTTTAGATGACATGTTTTCAAGCATACAAATCATATCTAATATAATTCATATAGATATATAATAATAATAATAATAATAATAATAATAATAGTAATAAGCCATATTAATGTCCATACTAGAAAAGATAAAATAAAAAAAAATTATAACTTGTAATTCTCTTCAATCTTACTTGCTTCCGCTGCTTGCTAGGATCACATCCATTTGGCACTCTTTTGAATTTTATGACTATTTAAAATCTCCAATTTTAATTTTAATTTTAACGTAATTTGAGAAAATAATTTATTTTATCCAATTAATTAATCTCATTAATTAATACCAAAATAAATGATTTTTAATCCAAGGCCAAAACAAATTAATTTCCCAAAAATAAAAAATTAAATTTTGAAAAATTTTAAGATTATATATATTTTTGAAAAAAAATTATTTATTAAAAAACTTTTTTAATAAAGCCCACCCTAACCAATGGGCTGTTGCCCAACAACCCAAGGGTGCGTTGCACAATTGTAGCAGCCCATGAAGGTTATTGCATGCAAGTAGCAACTTGTACTGTTGCCTAACAGTATATTGCCAATAGCACACAGTTGGGGGCTATGTGTTGGCCGGCGGCACATAACAAGGGATTGTGCTATCTAGTAGCACACCCTACCCCTCATTCCTTTTTTTTTTCAATCAAAAAAAATATTTTAATAGAAAAAATATATATTTTTATAATAACAAAATTTTAATGTAAAAAAAACTCCTTTTCTTAAAAAAAATGATACAAGAAAAATTCTTTTTTCTTAAAAAAAATTAATAGCCATAAAAAAATTAAAAAGACCAAATATTACCTAATTACCTTTTTTCTTTTGGCTTTCAACTTCTTTCTCCATGGATGCACCAAATACATCAAGTAATATTAAAATTAAATGGCTTTTCCTAATTACATAAATCTAAGAAAAAAAATCAAAAAAGAAACATGGCTATGATAGGTCACCCTTCTTGTTTCATAGTCAAAAGAAAAAGGTTACATGTAAAATTCTCTAGGATAATTAATGTGGCAAAAACCTTGAATCATGCATCATAACATATAATCATACATTGATCACATCAAAGATAGTTAAATATATGCAAATGTATCAACCATGAAAAATAAATATAGGAAACAAAACTTGCTTTGATACTAATTGTTGGAGTAGAATCTTAGTTGATTGATGTAATTGTGTAAAGGATGGATTTCAAAAAATTTCTTTTATAAAGGAAGTAAGCAATCCAATTACACAACCAGAAACACAGCATTTTTATTGCAAGTAACATAATCACAACCAAAAAAAAAAAAGAATCTATTAAGTAAGAAAAACATACCTTTTATTTTGAGATTCTTATTTTTGGACATCATCACACCAATGAATGATTTCTCGATCAAACAAGTTTACCACTTATTCTTCAAGAATGCTTTCAACTTGAACCTTGAGTGTGGAATGCTAAACTACAATATGGTAACCAATTTTGTCTCTCTTTCTTCCTAAAATTAATGGCTACTTTTCTTTCAAAAGATTCAACCAAGAATGGGAGAAAGGAAGAAAGATACGACAAAGTTTGGAGCAAGAAAAGAGAAGTGACAGCTGAAACTTTTTCAAGAAAAAGTATGTACGTTTCTTTTCTTTCAATCTCTTATCTTTTTATTAAAACTCTTGCCTCAAAGGTTTAATCAAAATCAAATACCTTTGAATCGATCTTGACCATCCATTTAGAGTTAGGGAAGCATCAAACATGCTCCATAATTATCAAAATTAAAATTAAAAAATAAATAATTTAATTCTTTAATTATCATTTAGAATTCTTAATAAAATAAAATTTCTTATTGAATAATAACTCTTATTTTATTATTATCCATCTTTATTTAAAAAAGAATTTATAATAAATAAAAGAGTGATTGTCGAACATAGAATCTTCTTTTATTAACATGGATGTCTAGATTCATTTTGCAATAATCCTCCTAGCATTATCTTAATTTAGGGTAACTTTTGTCTTTAATTACAACAAAAATATTTTATTTTATCTAAATTAAGACAAATATGTTTTCTTGTCTAGATTAAGACAAAAACTATTTTTCTTGTCTTAAATTAAGACAAATATATTTTCTTGTTTAAATTAAGACAAATATGTTTTCTTGTCTAGATTAAGACAAAAACTATTTTTCTTGTCTTAAATTCAGACAAACATATTTTCTTGTTTAAATTAAGACTAAATATGTTTTCTTGTCTAAATTAAAACAAATATGTTAAAGCTGTCATATTTGTACACAATTTAATTAATCAAATTAAAACATGCATTCCAACTTAAACAAGTTGAATTCTATGAAGCTAAGAGGAGAATCTATTTGGACATAGATATTCCAAACTCCAATAAACTCAGAATTATTCTTAATCTCGTTAAAAATAATTCAAGCTTATCAACTATGAAATCACTCCACTATAGATTCATGGTTGCATTCTTGGATTAACTATAATTACAAGAAACAATTTAATACTAGATATTAATTATTAGTTGTCCAATTGCAAACCTTATCTTGTGAATCCTTATAACCATCTAATGATAAAAAAAAGTAAAATGGCTGTTTACCCTTTATGTCAATTTTGTCCTTTAGTCTCAAATTTCATCCAATTAGTAATTCAATACTCTAGATCTAATCGTTTAAGTATCTAAATGTGATGAGTAGCTAATTCATCAATCTACTGGGCCTAGATTAATTTTCAATCTTTTTGAAATCACTAGAAATGATGTTAATGCTATGAACTCTATTATTTAGATATATGTTTCTAGATGTTCATCTCAATTGTAATCCCAAATTACGGAGTCTAGATCAACGCTTTGTGATGATCATGCTCATGGTAAATTAAAGATTATAAGGAGATTAAACACGAGTCCATTATCCATCAGGATTTCGGTTCTATTATAAGCAAATGCATAAATATGAGATCAAAATTTAAGTAACTGTTAAACTTAAATTTGATTCTCGCATGATTTTCATTCATCTAATAGTGTCATTACTTGAAGTCAACTATTTCGGTATTTGAGATTCATCATTCCCTTAAAGTGAATCAGATTCATTTCGTTAGAAGTAATCTAGACACTATGGCCTCAAGACAATAAAGTGACCAACTTTATTATATGGCTGTGAACAATTTTTAGATTCAATTAAAATACATGTCTCCCATGTATGACTCTTCATACAAATATATTTTAATATCTCAATAGAATCATGGTACCTTAATAACTAGAGAATGAACGCTTATTTAAAATAAACTTTTCATCTTATTATCAAAGTGTACTTTCATTACAAATTTAATGAAATTAAGCATGAGAATATATTTGCTTTCCAAGGCACTATATTCTCAAAATTCCTAACAACCCCATCCCTTCAAAAGGATCATAGGTGTAAAAACCCACGATCCTCAGATTAAAACAGAAGCTTTTCAAGAAAAAAAAAAGAAAACCTTAGGAAGAGTTTGGAAAACACAAAAACCCAAAAACCTAATTTTTTGAAAAAAACCAAAAAAAAAAAAACAAAAAGAAGCCCTTAGTTTTTTTAGTAGCTTTACACTACAATACACACACAAGTAGAAGAAAACAATGCAAAAAAAAAAAAAAAGCAATACAAAAAAAAAATAAAAAAAAAGAAGCGTTCAATAAGGGGAATAGAAAAAGTATCTACTTTGTTTTTTTTGTGATGGTTTTGAAGTAGGGTAAAAGGTTGAGTGTGACAGGGAGATAAGTAAAATTGGTAGTTATGGTTTTGTTGTAGAGAGAAAGTAGAGCTTTTCGGTTAAATAGAGAGAAAGAAAGGGGAAAAAGAAAAGAGAATGAAAAAGAGGTTTATAAATGTAAGGTTTTGGGAGGCTTGAGTGGTAAAATAACACCTAAAATCAATTTAAGACTTCATCGAATATAACAAATTTAATAGGTGGCCAATCATAACTAGATAAAAAAGATCGGTGACAACTCCTTAAATTTTATTAGCTTTAAAATTATTATAATTTTGATTATGACAAAATGATCAAATTTACTTGAACATTATTTGAGTTGTCAAACCCTGTTCTATAAAATAATTACGACGTCATGTACATGCTTAATAGAATGTTTGCATATTTAGGAAGTTCGAGGAATCGTTAAAAGATGATATTTCTCCTAATGGTACCATTAAGTCTATTAAGCATCGAACTAGTTCAAATAGGAATTTTAAGGTGAAATTAAGATTTTCACAGTTCAGGGATGACTCAAAATGGTAATTCGGAGTTCGAGGATCAATTTGGAGTCAAACCAGAATTTTCACTATCTAGGAGAAAAATGATCATTTGCCAGTTGGGGACAAAATGAGAATTTTTAGAAAAGATTTTTTGGCCCCATTTGACTTATTGGAGTATGATTTGAGGTTTAGAAGTGAAAAATTTTAATTTCGGTATAATTTGGAGTATAGGGATGAAATGATAATTTTGCCACCCTAGGGGCAAATCTGTAAATTTTCACCCCCGACACTTGTCAAGACCAAGGGATTTTATTCATCAGGGAAATGGATAAACATGAGAAATGTGTGGTGGAGAATTAAAGAATTAAAAGTCAAATATTTAAAATTTGAACCAATAAAGAAATGCCATGTGTCATTTTTTAATTATTTTATTATTTCTTTATAAAAAGGTAAAAAATCAGCCCATTTCTCCCATAGTGATCAGCCAAACTAGAAGAGAAGAGAAACCAAGGAAGAACAAACCTTAGGTGGGAAAAATCAAAGAGAAAGTGTTGGAATTCAAAGATTTGCTCAAGTAAAGGTAAAATTTCTTTGATTTTGCTAGTGACTTACCTTACCCATGCATTTTCCCTTAATTTCCATTGTTAAATTACATGTTTTCATGATGAATTCATGGCTGGTCAAAATGGGTACGGAGAGAGAATGATCTTGGATTGGTTTGATTTTTAGGTATGTTAGTGTTTTTAGGTGATTAACGATGTGTAGCATGAAAATAAGTGAAGAAAACCACCAAAGGTTTGGAACCCATTAATAGCTGAATTCTTTAAGTGAATAATGAGGAAGAATGGGATGTTATTCTAGGTGATTTGATTAAGAAATAATAGTTTTTGGTGTAGGAATTAATGAATTATGGAGAGAAAATTAAGTAGAAAGAATCACGGAGTTAGTGTACCATTGTTGGCCGAAAGTTCTAAGAAGAAAAGTGAAGGTAAATTTGCCTAATTGTGTGTTAATTAGTTGTGCTTGGTGGATTGAGGAATTGGAAAAGAAATGGACCAAGTTGGAGTGAAATTGGACGCATTGGCTAATTTATCGGATGAAAAATTGACTTAGGCCAATACCAGGTCTAGATGGCTACCCGTGCATTTTTCATTTCATATCATGCATATATATATTGAGCCTGAAATAGCTTACGACTGTTAGACACAATTTAATTGGAATATGTGTCATGGATTATGGCTAGGTGGTGAGTCATTGGATACGGGTAAAGGACTGTACTCGCAAACTGAAAATATGAGTATTTCTACTCCTAGAACTGTGAGTAAACCTATTATCGTCTGAATTATCTAAAATGATTTTTATCTGATTTTGTGATTTTATGAAAAAAAATGAGTTTAAATGGTAAATCTTTATGTTTTATAAACAAAATGTGATTTAATAAAATGATTTCATAAAATTGTCTTGAAATTGAATGATGGCTTTGAAAATTTGAGTAATTGGAGACCATGTGATTTATTGTAAATTATGATTTGAATTAAATGGCTTGTGATAAATTAGCATGATTGGCTGAATTTATACCTGTGTTGAAAAATATGAATTGTCTGTTTTGCCTTGATAAATTGGTTAGTAATGTAATTGCCATGCTATGCCATTGAGATTTGATTAATTGGTGGATTAAAGATTAGCTACTGCTGTGGTGGGGGGTTACGTGGAGTAGCCTATTAGAGGGGCACGGTAAACTCCTTAATATTCTCACCTCGGTCGTAGAGGCTCGTAGGGTATCTCTTGAGGTGGGCTTTTTGAGTGCACTTCACGTTAACCACCGTGTGAGAGTGAGACTCAGCCAACGTTAAGGAACGGCAGTGTGTCAGATGCGAAAACATGTTTATGGGTATGAGACATTTAACAGCCTTGGAGGTCTTAGTGGGGTATCTTGACGAAGGTACCCGCGAGAATGATTTTGGCAGGAGCCAAGTTTTGAGAAATTCACGAGCCATATTGATTATTTGGTTAAAATGAATATTCGTGTTGTGAAAAATTTGCTGAAATGAATTATTTTTAATTATCTCCCTTTACTCGCCTTTAGATAGTTTAGATGGTGTCTGTTTACTCACTGAGATTATGTAATCATAATCTCACCCCTTTTCTTATCCATTTTTTAGGCTCAGGACAGTTTGTTGATAGTTGATTAAGACGATAATTAATCTCGGAGTTTCATCCTAGAAAGTAAGGATTCGTAGCCTTACACCTTCTTGGTTAGTTGGGGGCCCACGTGTCATTGTAAAAGTAATTTTATACTTTAGTTATTTGATTTCAAGTATGTACGAACATATTTAGGTTTTACACCATGTTTTTGGTGGGTTTTGGTGTTCTCGAAGAAAAATGATGAAAATGCCCTTGTGAGCCAGAAAATAATATTTTATTATTTTGATTTGGAAAAGGCTTATGATTTCTTGAAATGCGAGATTTAATAACTGTCATTCACCGGGGAGATGCGGAAGCTAATGCTAAGTCTTGCGGGGTTTCGATCGGCATTCAGGGTAATGAGTGCCTATCGAGACGTCACAGCGGTTGTCACGGGCCCGATGGGGAGTTCTGGGTCATGACATGAGTGATTCTTGAAAAGTTCTTGAAATGATTTAACTCCTATACATTTGTTCTTACATAGTTACAAGCTTGACTCTTAAAGTTATTGAACTATATTTATAAGCTTGTATGACTTAGGTGTATGAGTGCTTATGATTCCCATTCATTAAAGTCTGATTTAAATATTAAAGGAAAATCTAGATGCACTCATTAAAGGGTAGTTTTGAATATCTTTTTTAATGATGACAAAAAAAGAAAGAAGGGAGACTGAGTTAAATAGAGTTTGATAGGTTTTCATCTTTAATTTATGTGTGTGATGCTTTGGTCATGCTTTATTAATAATGATATGCCTTCTGTGAAATCTCTCATTGAATTGATAATTTCATATATAATTTGGAGGATACATATTGTAATGCTTCCTTCAAAATGACTTGGATGAATGACGGCTGAAAATGATTTGGAAGAATACTAGATAAAAATGCTTAATGATGATATTTTTTTAATTTCTCCTTAAGTTGCTATTTTTATTTATGAATTAGGGAATTTAATGGAAATGCTTGATTGATATTGCTTGGTTGGTTGATATTGAGAATAAATAATGAATGCTTGATGATGATTAATTATTGATAATACTTGATGATAATTGAGAATAATGCTTGAAGACTAATGGCACCTTAGACATGCTTAGGAACTACTTTGCAAATATTTCTTGAAAATATGAGTATTTGATGCTTATGTTGAACATCTATTCAAATTCTCATACTCTTTTAGTTCCATGAATACTTGAGTTTTATGGAAATGAATTAATATCCATTTGAATTGTCATGACCCGAAACTCCCATAGAGCCCGTGACAACAGCTGCGATGTTCCGATAGACATTCATTATTCAGAATGCCAATCGAAACATCGCAAGGCTTAACATCAGTTTTCTCGCTTCCCTTGTGAGTATTAGTTACTAAAATCATGTTTTAAAGTGATATGAACCAATTTCAATTCAAAAACAGTCAAAGAGAAGTTTCAGCTACACAGGGGTATTTTGGTCATTTTTTTCAAAAATTTTCGAAACCAGCTAAAATGTAGTATATGAGAGAAATTTACACATTTCATAACCGAAAATAAGTTTAGATACCTAAAACATTCATTTAAAGTGAAATTATAGCTAATGGAATAAAATAAAATAAAAATAATGAATAAAATATTCTAATTTTTCATAAAACAATTTTTATAGAATGCTACGTAAATAATTTTTACAGCGTAAAAGCAAAATAAATTCCTACATACAGTAGCATACGTAGCTCGATATTCAAAACATTTAACAATGACATGTGGGCTCCCGAATGACTAAAAGTAATGAAGGCTGTGAACCTACAGTTTTTGAAGATGTAGGTCCAACTGTAGCCCTTAACGAAATGAGCTATCTACCGACTATCCTGAGCCTGAAATAGGTGGAAAGGGGGGTGGTGAGATTATATAATCCTAGTGAGTAAACCAATATCATCTAAAATATCTAAAACTGAGTAAATAGAGACAGATAAAATAGATTAGCATAAAAATGATTCACAACATTTCGAACTCATTTTAATAAGATAAAATAGATTCATTTCACCCAAATAAACAACGAGGCTTATGATTTCCTGAAAAGCTTAGCTCGTGCCAAAATCATTCTCATACTCGGTTGTCAAGGATACCTTGGCCTGGAGCTATCCCAACCGAATCCGCCAAGGCTGTTAAAAAGTCATGTACACATAAATCATGTTTTTATTTTGAAAACATAGCCGTTCTTGGGCGTTGGCTGAGTTCACCCTCACGTGGTGGTTTGGCGTGAAGTGAACTCTAAAGTTTTACCTCAAGAGTTGCCCTACGCGCCTCCTTAATCGAGATAAAAATATACCCGAATTTCGTGCCCCTCAAAAAGGTTGGTCCACAGAACCGACACTACAGTGACCAATCTATAACCCACCAATTCAATAAAAATTCAACAGCATGACATGGCAATTTTATCATTATCTAGCCTATCAAGGCAAACAACAGTTTATACATTTTCAACACAAATACCCATCCAGCCATTTATGCCCACATTATCATAAGCCATTCAATTCAAAACATAATTTACAATACAGCAAGTAGTCTCCAATTACTCCATTTTCAAGTCATCATTAAATTTCAAAATAATTTATAAAATCATTTCATTTAAACACATTTTTCATAAAATTTCAAAATCGGATAAAAACATACTTTAGATAATTAAGACGATAATAAGGTTACTCACTGTAATGGGAATCGAATTCGGGATACTCTGATTCTTGATCCTTGGATACTACCTCTTTACTCTTGCCAGAATGCTCACCACCTAGACATAATGCATAATAAGCAATTTGCTACATTTGTACTAAACCGTTGTAAAACCAATTCAGGCTCTATACTAATGCATGAAATGGGATGTGAAATACTAGGATAACTACCTAAATACGGTATTCAATATAAATTCAATTATGTACCTAAATAAAATGGTATTGGCCTAATTCGATCTATTACCCGATTAATTGGCCAATACATCCAATTCAACTCCAAACAATTCCATTTCTCTCCCAATACTCCAAATCATTAAACACAATTTAAATAACTTGAAATGTGGCAAAATCATCATCACATTTTCTCTTAAAAAATTAGACCATGGTGAGTGCACTAACAATATAATTTTTCATGCTTGATTCTTACACCATAAATTATTCATTCCTAATCAAATCACTTGAAATTCAATCAAATTCATCATCAATATTCCACATGGAATATTCGGCCAATGAAGGTGATGTAAGAACATGAATTTTTCTTGCTTGCTTTTCATACTACACATCACCAAACAACTAAAAACACTAAAATAATATGTTTTCTAACTAAATTTATCATCAAATTCTCTCTCCTAAGGTTTGATCAGCACACTATCCTTCATGATATCTTGTGATTCAACCATGAAAAATGCAAAATAATGCATAGGAAAGGTAGATCACAAGCTAGAATTAAGAAATTTTACCTTTAATGGCTTGATTCCTTGAAAATCAACAATTTCCCTTTGAATTTTTCTCTCTAGGGTTTTTGTTCTTCCTTTTTTCTCTTTTTCTCTCTTTGGCCAACCAAGATAAATGAGTTGGGAGGGTTATGGGCTGATTTTTAAAGCCAAATAATAAAATAATCCAAGCTTGACACTTGTCACCATGTTTAAAAACTTAATAATTAAGCTTTCTTCCACCACCACATAAAATCCTTCAATTATCCATGATATAAAATGCTAATGGCTGAAATCCATGGGCATGACAAGTGTTGGGTAGTGTAAAATTATAATTTTACCCCTGAGGTGGCAAAATGACTATTTTGCCCTTATCCTCGAAAAAATGTCAAAATTAAAATTCTTCACTTCTCAAACTCAAATTATACTCCAAATGATCAATCTTAATAAAAAATTTCATCCAACACTCACATCTTAACCTCGGATGACAAAATGACCATTTGGCTCCTAGATCATGAAAATTCTAATTTGACTCCAAATTGATCCTCAAACTCTGAATCACCATTTTAAGTCATTCTAGGGTTTTAAAATTCTCAATTTCATCTTAAAATCTCTATTTGGACTAGTTCGAGGCTTAATTCAACTTAATTGTACCATTTGGTACATTGCCGTTCTTTAACGATTTTCGACGTACCCAAATAAGCAAACATGCATTCTTATATAAGAATGGCATAATAAACATATTGTAGAGCTGGGCTTGACATGAATGCTCATTTATTCTAGGCTCATAATTTTTCTTCTAATATTTGATCTATTAAGAATTTTTAACAATTTGTGTTGAGCTTAATGATTTCTTAAGGGGGGAGTCAATCATTGTCATTGATATCATAATAAATTAAGATCTACAGCAACATGGTTTGGTGAGAATTCAACATTTGGTGTTTTTCACTACTTGTAACATCTTTTTAAACAGCAAAATTAATATTGTGCCTTGTATTGCTTCTCAATTAAACTTGATTGTTGAAATGCATAATTGGTGTCAAGCCTTAAGTTTTATCAATTAGTATCTAGCTTTAAAATTAGCACTAAGCTTTAGAATTGTCTCTTCTCACTTAAGGTTTAAATTGATCATATCTTTTTTAAATGCGTTTAAGCCTTGAAGTTGATATGCTTGGAATGCTTAATGATAAGGGAAGTCTTACTAGTGCTTTACCAATTGATAGAATGAACTTTAAAATGATTCCATCTCTCATAATTGATATTGTGCTTTTACAACATGGGAGATTTTATTTATATCTATCAATTAGTATATTGAGCTTTAACACTTGGTATTTGTCATGATCCGGTACTCTCTTTAAGCCTGTGATAACAGTCGCAATGTCCTGATAGACATACCTTACCCGGAATGTCAACTGAAACCTTGCAAGACTCTAGCATCAGTTCTCCGCCTCACCTGTGAGCAACAGTTACTAAATATTATGTTTTAAAGGAATATAGACTATTTTCAAATAAAAAATAATCAAAAAGTAATTTCTACCGCACAGAGGTATTTTGGTCATTTTACCTGAAAATTTCGAAACCTACTAAAAAAATATAATATATAAATAAAAAAAATATACATTTCATATCTAAAAATAAATTTAGATATCTAAATCATCCATTTAAAGTGAATTTTTATCTAATAGAACAAAATAAAATATTGGATAAAATATTCTATTTTCATATAAAACAATATTTATAAAATTCTACTTAAACAATTACTGTAGCGTAATAACAAAATAAATTCATATACATAATAGCACACAGCACCAGGGTATACAAAAATATTTTACAATGACATGTGAGCCCAAAATAATAAAAATAAACAGAATTGTAGACCTACGATTTTTAAAGGTGCAAATCCAAAAGCAAACCCTCAACAAAATTGACTATCTACAGACTGCTCTGAACCTGAAATGGGTGAAAAGAAGGGGGTGAGTTTTTATAAACCCAATGAGTAAGCAAAGTTCATCTATAACATCTAAAGCCGAGTAAATGGAGACAATTAAAACATCTTTTCATAATATGTTTCATAACATTAAAACTCATTTCAACCATATAAAACAATTACATTTCATCAAAAATAATCAGTAAGGCTTATGACTCTCTTAAAACTTGGCTCTTGCCAAAAATCGTACTCAGTGACACCTTGTGTCGGGCATCCAATCGAGTCTGCCAAGGCTATTAAATTAACATATACACATAAAACATGTTTTTATGTTTAAAAATGTAGCCGTTCTTTAGCATTGGTCGAGTTTCACCCTCACGTGGTGGTTCAGCGTGAAGTGAACTCTAAACTACCTTAGGAAATACCCTCTGCGCCTCTCCTACTAAGGTAAAATATAACGGGGTTTACCGTGCCCCTCTAATAGGCTGGTCCATGAAAACCCGCCCACTGCAGTAAGCTAATCACTTACCCCACCAAATCAATAAAAATTTCAGCAGCATGACATGGCTAATATGATATTACCCAGCCTGTCAAGGTAAAACAAAACAATTCATATATTCCACACAAACACAAATCCAGCCATTCATGCCATCACATTGTCATAAGCCATCAATTCAAATCATATGTCAAAACATATATATAACACAAGTATATAGTCTCCACTTACTCAATTTTCAAAACAAAGATTCAATTTCAAACCAAATTATGAATCTCATTTCATTTAACCAACACTTCAGTTATAAAACATAATAGTTTACAATTTAAATTTATTATTCTTTAAAATCATAAAAACGAGTATAAACTATTTTAGATAGTTAAGATGATCGTCTGTTTACTCACTATAAACGGGAGTACTCCTACTCTTAGTCCTCAGGTACGATATCCTTACCTTTACCAGAAAGCTCACCACCTATACATAATACATAACAAGTAATTCAATATATTTGTGTCAAACTGTTATAAAACTATTTCAGGCTCTTTATGAATGTATGAAATTAAATGAGAAGTGTTCGAATAATCATTTAAAGATAGTGTTCTATGTAGGTTCAATTGTTGTTGGACTGAAATGGTATTCGACCTAACTCGCACTATACACTGTTTAATTAACCAAAACATCCAATTCAACTCCAAATAGATTTATTGCACTTTCGGTACTCCAATAAGTCCGTATACCTCATTAGAAATCAATTCTAAGTCCATTTACTATAATTTTCTCATTATCGTTCAAGTCGTTTACTAAAGAAACTATACTTTTCGATAACCATTTTCGATATCTGACATCACGAATCATCAATTACGAGCTAGATAACATGAAATATAACAAAATTCATCTTTAAAATATTCCCTATAGAATTCGACCAATTAGGGTTTGATGAAGAACATGTTATTTTCTTACTTGTTTTTCATACCGAATATCACAAAACACTAAAAACGCCTAGATAACATGAGATCTAGCCAAACCCATCCTCAAAACCTTCCCCCCTTGATTCAGCCAGCATGCTTCCATCATGAAAACTTGAGTTTCAACCATAGAAAATGAAAAAGAAAGCATAGGTAAGGTAGATCTTAAGCTAAATCGCGAAATCTTACCTTCGATCGCTTCGTTTTTCGAAAATCCAATGAATTTCTCTTGAATTTTTCCTCCTTAGAGTTTTTCTATTCTTTCCCCCTTTGTTCTTTGGCTTGAACGGCAATGAGAGAGTGAATGGGAAAGTTTATGTTGAGTTTATAAAGGAAATTATAAAATAATAAAAACTTGACACATGGCAACATATAATTGGTTCACATTTAAAACTTAACTAATAAGGCTTTTCCTTTCCACCACATATAATCCCATAATTATCCAAAGTATAAAATGATAATAGATGAAATTCATGGGCTTGACAAGTGTCATGGTGGTGTAAAATTTTAAAAATTCCAATTATGTCCTCGTGGACACATGAAATGACCGTTTGTCCTTATGCTCGGAATTGAAATTTTTCACTCCTCAAATTCAAATTATGCTCCAAATAGTCAAACTTGGTCAAAAATCTTGTCCAACATTCCAATTTTTGCCCTCAGGTGGCAAAATGACCATTTTGCCCCTACATTATGAAAATTCTCGATTGGATTCCAAATTAATCCTCGAACTCCAAATCACCATTTCAAGACATTCTAAGGTTCAATAACTCTCAAATACATCCCAAAATCTCTATTTGGATTAGTTCGAGGCTTTAATCGACTTAATTATACCACTAAGTACAATATCAACTTTTAACGATTTTTTGAGGCATCCAAGTATGCAGACATGCTATCAAGTACATGAATGACATGGCAAGTATATTATAGAGCTGAGCTTGACAGTATTGGAGCTGAAATATGGCTTATGTGCTTATTGAACATCTTTATGATTATCTTTCTTGAACTTCATAATTGTTATGTCCACATTTTGCTTACAGATATATATACATGTGTCATACGTATTGATGATTCTCTTAAGGAATTAATACTTGAATGTGCTTAAAGGATATATTTTTTAATGACTTGGTTGAGGATATTAAGTGCATATATATGATGACTTGGTGACTTTATGGTTACATATTCATGATCTTAATACTTGTATTCTTGATGGATTTGCGATCCATTATTTCTTCAGCTTAAGTGTTTAATACTCACTCTTCTTAACCTTTTTGATATAACAAAAAAAGAGAGAAGGCTTATGAGCAAATTTAATTTGATGCATATGTTGAAGGGGAGATTTTGAAATAATTTCAAATGCAAATTATGCTCATAGTTTTGTCATATCAAAAAGGGAGAGATTGTTAGCTTTAAAATTATTGTAGTTTTGATTATGACAAAATGATCAAATTTGCTTGAACATTATTTGAGTGATCCTTGACAAATTCTTGATGATTTAACTCTTATACATCTGTTCTTACATGCTTACAAGCTTGACTCTTGAAGTTAATGAACTATATCTATAAGCTTGTATGACTTAGGTGTATAAGTGCTTATAATTCCTATTCATTAAAGTCTGATTTAAAAATTAAAGAAAAATCTAGATGCACTCATTAAAGGGGAGTTTTGAATATATTTTTTAATGATGACAAAAAAAAGAAAAGAAAGAAGACTAAGTTAAATAGAGTTTGATAGGTTTTCATGTTTAATTTATGTGTGTGATGCTTAGTTATGGTTTTGTTGAATATTATGTACTTGTTATTATGGATATTCAATATATCTTACTTAGTTACTATGGATATTGTATATTTTGTTTAGCTACTGTGGATGTTATAAATATTTTATTGCAAATCTTTAAAGAAAGCTAGATGCATTAACTAAGGGGGAGCAACTCATTATGCACAAAGATTTGAGGCATTCATATTGAACATAGACATTACACTCTTGATCTAGGAGTGTTTTATCATCATAAAAATTAAGAAAGAGAGAATGTTGACTCCATGTGCTTTTGATGATAATAAAACAATACCCATTCATTGATGTCTAATTATATTATTTAAGTGTACAAGAGAAAGCTTAAATTCATTAATATATTTGGTATTTGAAAGCAAGTCAAGATGCTTGTTCAATTGCAAAATGGGTTAATTGGTTGAACAAGCAAAGAAAAAAGAGCTTTAATGAAGATAAATTAGTTTTACTTGATTAACACAAATCCTTAATCGATTAAAGCAATTATGGGCGTTACACTAAGAACAAATAGAAAACTCTTAATCGATTAACACAAGGTTTAATCAGTTAAGCAGGTGTTGGATGCAAAACAGAAGCCCTTTAATCGGTTAAAGGAAAATAGTTAATTGGTTAAAGGTCAAAGTTCAAGTGTCAAGAAGTGCCAAATTCAAATTCAAAATATTGATGACTGTCTAAGGCACCAAACCAAGAGATTTAAAGTTGAAGAATTCTTAATTGGTTGGGGCCCATTTTAATTAGTTAAGGATGAATGAAGAGAAGCTTCAATCAATTAAAAGGATTATTAATCTGTTGAAAAGAGGCTGCCCAAAAACAGTACTTGAAAACAGAAAGTTATTAATCAGTTAAAGTTATCATTAATTAGTTAACACATAAAAGCAGTGTGCAAGTTAGAGAAGACTTAATTGGTTAAAGCTTGCCTTTAACTGATTAATGAAACACTGTTTGTACATTTGAATTTAAGCACAAAAGGACAAAATAATAGCCAAAATAGCTAATTTCTGTCTCCAACTGCCAGAAGTGATTTTGCACGTGTTTAAAGCTTCTCTAATAGTCAAAAATCATAGAAAAAAGCTATCAAAAGTGATTTTGAGCTTAGAAGACCAAAAACCTTCTCTTTATACTTGTATTTCACTCTTATCCTTTGAAAAAGTGTTTGAGCTTAACTTTGTACATCTTAGATTAGCTAAGTGATCAATTGTTCTTCACTTTTTCTCTATTTCTTGTTTACTTAGACTGTGAGAGGCACTCTAAAGGGTTGATCAAGCTTAGGTGAGCTTGATTTGTGTTATAGGTTCTAATTTAGCCTAAGAAAAGTTAGTTTTGGGTTTTGGGTTTGGTTGATCTCGGGAAAAACTATTGTTAAAGGTTGTGGCTGAACCTGTGAAAAGCCATTGTAAAAGCTTGGTGAACACTTGGGAATTCCATTGATTTTTGTGAATTGGTTTGAAAATCATTGATTGGGAGAGCAAGGTAGTGGATGTAGGTCAATGGGACCGAACCACTATAAATCATTGTGTTTTGTCTACGTTCTTTTATTTTTTTTCTTACTCTTAACACTTAAATCATTCCTTCAACAAGATTTAAACTTTCATTTTCAAATTCCTTTAATCAGTTCTTTACTTGGAAAGAATTTTTCTGTTTTTTGGAAAGTGCTATTCACCCCCACTCTAGCACGCTCTTTGGGACCAACAATTTCCACGTCGCATGTTGCAACACACATGAGGGGAGAAAATGTTTGTCTTGAATTTGATTACAATCAAAGAGTTTAAAATTTATGGCCTAAGGTTGCAAACTCCATTTTGTCAGTATCATCTTTAACAATGGTTTGTATGCAATATCTAGAATATGATGAATATAGCTCTATACATATGTTATGATAATGTAGTAACCATATATCTAATGAATTGAAAGAAGGAAAAAGAAATTTATCTTTAATGTGCATGCATAAACTGAGGTACAGTGAGAAACTGATGCATATATATAATAGTAAGTGAAATCTAATAATTAGAATCTTTATTAAACTTTAACTATATAGTAGAATATATGTTGCAAATGTGATTTTTAATCTATTTTAGGTGGAGTTGGACTAATTGTAAAGATAGAATTATCAAATACGAATACCACTACGAAAGTTCAATAATTAAGTTTGAGAAAAGTTTAGGTTGAGGTCAGTTAAAGTTTTATTGCTTTGTTTGCAAATTCAGTTTATAATATAAAGAAATCGAATCTACTAAGCATGATTTTGGTGAATCAGTGCTTTTCTTATTGAAATTAAGTATGATGAACTCATGGAAATGTTTAAGTATATTCTGATTAGCAAACAACAGTTATAATTATATTATTATTTACCTGAGGTCTTCGATGTAAATGTTGTGTTTCCCAACATCGCTTGTTCTGCTTGTTCAACAGTGATCATTGATTTTAAAGCCCCAATAAAGTCTACGAATGACAAAGATATGTGTTAAAACAATGTCAATAATAATTGTTTGAATAAAATTTTGAAAATGAATATGGCAAAATGATATTATGAATGAGTTGAATTATTAAAGAATATTTATAAGTTACACAAAATGTATATAAATGACAATGATATCAAAAGTAAGTGGAAGTTAATCTTTTGTAAAGTTTTGAGCAATATTTGAAATGGTCAAACCTATTAAAATAGCATAATTACGAACTCTGCAATTCAAGTCCTCGAATGCTATGAAGACAAAAGGAATATGAAGGGTATGGACTCAAGTCTTCTTGAATCTCTTAAAGTTTAGTATTTCTTGTGAACATGATGATAGTTTGTGCAAGAATCAGATTGAAAGAATTTTTTTGATTTTTAATCTGAAATTTTTTTTATGATGTGTAGAAAGCCTTCCTTGAGTTAAGGTGCAAACAATAAGCAAAATCATGGCACAATTGAATTGAAAAAGAAAAACCCAAACAATAGATGAAATGATAACACCATCGAAGCATAAACAATCGAAAAAAATGCAAACTCAACTCTGATAACTCTATTATATAGAGTTATTTTGACACATTTTGGGAGCTTAAGTGGCTAGATCTTTGGGATTTTAGGTTCAGATTTTAGAATTTTAGGTGTTTTTCTAGTTTGAGTTTGATTACATGTTGAGTAGTTAATTTAAATTATTTTAGTTTAATTTTATGTTATTTGGTTAAATTATTTAAGGGTAGTTATTGCTGATTTCTCTTATAACTTTTGTAGGAAATTTGATGAAAAAAAGCTCATTTGATGAAAATCTGTACAAGTATGGTGATGGCTTTATTTGTATACGTTTTGATATTTTGACCATATCTCTCTATACAGAACTCCAAATGAGGTGATTCTTGGATCACTAGAATTTTGAGAGGAAGGGATACAACTTTCATGTTTACTACTTCACCCAGTTCTAATTGGATCATGATCAAAATATTTGTCTAATTTGGAGTACTGTAGTAGTATGCATGGACTGAACATGATGCAGTGTTTGGAGTATATCTTTCACTCCAGAAGTCCAATTGATATGATTCTTAAGCCAATGGAAAATAGGACTAAAATTTTCATGTTTACTACTTTACCCAGTTCAGATCATATCGAGGTGAAAATCATGTTGAAAAATGCTTCACTGCTGCAAGTCTGCACAAGGCAGCATGTGTAGAAAGGCCGCAGTCTTGAGTTACTCAAGGTTGCAGTGCTGAGGAAGCCAAGGCCGCAGTGTTGGGGAGAACAAGGCTGCGGTGCTGGTGAAAGGAAGTGCATCGCATACATTCCCGAGGCTAGAGTGCCGCAGCGCTAAGAAATTTTGGTTGTGGTGACGGACAATTTATCAAAAATAAAAATTTGACAGGATTTTGAAAATTAGGTTACTTGGAGTCTATTTAAGGGACTTCTTTTAGAGTTTTTTAAGGGGAGGCAACAAGCAATTATTCTAGAGAAAGGAGCCAAGAACAAAGCAAGAAAACAAGAGAATTTGAGAGAGAATTGAGATTGCAAAGCTTTTATAATTAATTTCTTTCTCTATTTTTGTGTTTCTCTTATTTTCTTTGACTTGGATTTATAGCTAAATTACTTTGGATATTATTTTTATTAGATATTATGAGTTAAACTAACTTTTTTAGGATAGTGGTGGATTTCAATACGCAATATGAATATTAATTTCTCTTTTATTTATTATGAATAGGTATAGTTTTACTTATTCAAATATGATCTTAATGCTTTTGCTTGTCTGGCCAACAGTTAACTGATTTGTAAATCTAATTGAAACTCGATAGAAATATTTTAGATTGGACTAAGGTTTGAATAATGTATATTCACATCACTTAAATGATGTAATTTGCAATTCAAGTAAACACATGTCAATTGCTATAATTAGCCAAATTAAAACACTATCTTAATAAACCTTATTTAATTGATTACTATAGATATATAATGACCAAATTAAGTTAAGTATTTCTGCAAGTATCCCGACGAAGACTTGTACATAATTTTAAATTTTAGATTAATAAAATCACCCATCAATGTAAATAATAAAAAAAGCTAATATCAGATGAAGTGTTAGATGAACTCATAATCTTAAGTTTTAATCTATTACCTTTTTCAAATAATTTTAATTTCTATTGACTAATTTAATGTTTGCTTCAATTTTATTTTAATTAATATTTTAATAATTTTAACTACTTAAATAAAATTAATTTAATAAAAATTTAAAAACAAATCTTCGTAAAAATGATATTTTATTTTATCAATATATTACTTGTTGGATACGTTCTTGCGAGTGCAAAATAGACAACAAATTCCAACAGAGTAAAAGGAGTGAAGAAGAAAAGAATGTACAAAGAATAACAAAGACAAACAAACCAACAGAAAACAAAGTCACAAAAACCATGACAATCAGAAAAATGGTATGCCAAAAAAAAAAAAAAAAAACCGTAAGCTAATAACACAAAACCAACAAAAGCCAAAGAAATAAAGCAACAACATCCAAAAAACAAAAAATTCAGTTGCAAAAGGCGTAAAACCGAGAACGAAAACAATAATAGAACAATGACAGAAAAAGAAAAGAAAGAGGCACGACACATAATTTTCTGATAACAGGCAGATAAAAACAATTACATGCTCAACTTAGAAACTTAAAAACAAAAGCATTGACTAAGAGGACATAAACAAAACTACAAAACAAAATCAAATTCGGAAAATAAGAGTGAAACAGAAGTCGAACAAAAAAACCTACAGGAAGAAAAAAATCAAATCATGAGCACATGAAAGGGAAAAATCGAAAGCAAAATACAACTTGAAAAACCAAACCATAAAGCAAATTAACACAGTCAAACCAAAGCAACACAAAAACCAAGGATCAAAAAAAAAAAGAAAAATGGATATCATAAAAAAAAGAAAGATTTATACAACAGAGAAATCAAAATGCAAAAAAAAGAAAATACAAATCACAAATCAAAATAAAAAAAGTAAAAAAATAAAAAAGAATAGTGGTTGAACTAATCAAAAGACTAAACAAAACAAAAAAAAAAAACACCAAAACAAACGAATTAAGCCAAATAAAAGTAAAAACCGAAAAGAGTTGTGAAAAAAAAAGGACAAAAAGATGAAAGAATGAGAAAGTAAGAGAAGAGAGAGGGCGGAGAAACCCAAGAAAGGGGAAGATGACCAACAAGCCTTGCTTATACCAACCAAAAAAGGTCAACCGAAGTTTCAATTGAATGACAGGGCCATGTGTTTCTCCATTAAGCCAACACGTGGAACCAAATTGACCCATTTTGAAATAACTTAATAACAACTCTCAGTTAGGTAAAAATTAGAACACCACGTGTCACTTCTAATTACTCTCAATTGTCTTCTCCTCGATATAGTTTTTAATTACAGTAGATTTATTTATTTATTTTTTAAAAAAAATTTGAAATATAAATATTATTTTTTATGAATTTTAATTATTAAGATGTAAATTTTTTGAATGACGTGATATTATAATTGATGATAATGTGATATGTTAATTTGACATGATGATATGATTATGTGATATTTTTTATTTTTCATATCAATATCATCATCTTAATGTCATATGTATATAAAATAATAAAGTGATATTTTGATAAATAATAATTAATTAATTGTTAATCATAAAAGTTTAGTTGATTTAAAATAAAAATATAAAAACTTGATTAAACGTAATAAAGAATAATAATTTATTTAAATTTTTTTAAATAATTTAGAGATTTATTTGAATATTATGTCATAATTTAATTTTTTTATATACTAAAGCATAGGCCTACGTTAATATCTTGATATGGAATTGTGAAAAAACTCTAAAATATTACAAGATTGAATTGGCATAAAAAAATTAAAAGAAAAAAAATCCATATAAAAACAAAAGAGAGAGAGCACCCAAAGTCATATTATCCCTGTTACTGTGAGTGATCTGACCATTTTCCTACTTGAAACATTTGGCTTAAATAACATTACCTTAATAATTGGCGAACATTAGCTACTAGAGATCACAAAAAATCATGTTTTCCATCTCTAAGTCAAAAGCCAATCCAGAACCTAGATGCTTCTTGAACCTAGAAAAAATGCCATTATGAAAATGGCAAGAGAGGAGAGCAGCCACACGTATTTGGTTCGCACTTGTTGTTTATCAAATTATTAGAGCATTCTTAACACGAAAACAAGAAATAAGCGAAGCATTATCCATTATCAAGGTTTGTGCATCATTCTAGATAGTAGTAGAGTACCCAGCAAATAAACCAGATCCATGTCTTTACATCTTTTAGAGAATGGAGATTTGAGGAAAAGGTTGAAAATGATTTAGGAGACTCATGGGTAAAACTTGATATGAAACAAGAGAAAAAATGAAACTGCAGAACAAAGCAAAGGAACAGTATTATCGAACAAGGAACAGGGATAAAAGCAAGAAAACAGAGTCGATGGAAACAAAGTTGTATTCACATAATAATATCAGCAGTACATACAACACTTGAATATGAGACATACATGTTAAACACTTGTAAAAACGCAAGACAAGTGTTTAATGCAAAGCTAACTCAAACATGCAAGCCAAAACATCATACACACGACAGCTAGCATTTTCTAGTTCAAAGTACAACGAAGTAAATTGAAATTAAAGTCAAAATCAATGTTATTTAAGGCAAGTATTATCTCAACACTGTTCCATAATCCTTGCATCATAAACATTCTGCTTGCTTCTTAGGTATTCAAACTTTGGCCTTTGAAGAGTTTTGGTCATGATGTCAGCCAACTGATCGCCAGAACTACATTGTTTAATTACAATATCTTCATTCCTTTCAACATCTCTAATTGCAGGGAATTTGACTCTTATATGCTTAGTCTTCCCATGAAACACAGGATTTTTGGTAATAGCAATTATTGATTTGTTACCAACAAACAAATCAGTAATTGAATCTTGTACAAAATTCAGTTCATTCAAGACCTTCCTCAACCATATGGCCTGATTTGTAGCTGCATTGGTTGCAACTTATTCTGCTTCTGCAGTTGATTATGCTACAATGGTCTGCTTGTGAGAGTTCCGAGAAAAAACACCATTGCCAAAAGAGAAAGAATATCTACAACTGCTTCTGGAATCCTTCATGCTCCCTACCCAGTCACTATCAGAATATCCAATCAGCTTTAGCTTCTTCATTCTGCAAAAATAATTTCCACAACTCATATTGCCTTTCACGTATCTAAGGATACGTTTTGCTGCTATGAGACGAACATCAGTAGGCTGCTGCATGAATCTTGACAGTAGGCTCACTAAATACATCAGCTCTGGTCGAGTGGAACAGATATACGATAAGCTTCCAATCAGACTTCTGAAACTAGTAGGATCCTTCAGTGGACAAGCTTCATTAGCAGAAATCTTTTGATTCGCAACAAAAGGAGTAGCAATTGAATTACAATCAATCAGGTGAAACTTTTCCAAGATTTCTTTTTCATAATTTCCTTGATATACAAAAATGCCTTTGTCAGTTTGGAAAAATTTGTATTCCAAGGAAATAACTCATCAAACCAAGATCAGACATGTTAAAAGTGCTTCATCATCTCTGACTTGAATTTGTGAATAACATTGTCATCTTTACCTGTCACCAGTAAATCATCAACATAAAGTGAAATAATTAACTGAGGTTCACCTTTAACCTTGCAAACATACAAGGTTGCTTCATTAGGACTCTTTACAAATCCTTGCTTCAACAAATAAGCCTCAATTTTACTGTACCATGAGCGGGGGGTTTGTTTCAAAGCATACAAAGGCTTATGCAATCTGTAGACTTTGTTGGAATCTGATTTGAATTGAAATCCTTCAGGTTGCTCAACACAGAGTTCCTCTTGAACTGTACCATTGAAAAAAGCAGAATTCACATATAAGTGAAACACATTTCATCCAAATCCAGCAACTAAGGCAAGCAACAATCGAATAGTATCATATCGAGCAACTGGAGAAAGCTGGTCTGTCAACAAGTGACCATGTATGGTTCTTGTTAATCAAATGCAATTCTTCCTGCATTGCTGATCTTCATTTTCAAATTTTAAGCTTCATTGTATGAATTTGGCTCTATAGAAACTACAAGATTGATGTCATAAACTTCTTCTACTGCCCCTAATAGGAAAATCATCAACATTATCTTCATCAGACTCAATCTCAAGCAAGTCATGTTGATTTGCATCAGTTCTTTCATTACTGGAAAGAAATCAAAGTTACCTGGTTGTTGTAGACCAATTCCACTTTGAACTTTCATCAAACACACTGTTTTTACTGACCACAATCTTCTCAGATTCAACCAAATATACTCTATATCCTTTTGATTAAGAGATGTAGCTAATGAAAATACCAGGTTGAGACATGCTCAAGTTTATCTCTTGAGCTTTCTAGTGTTAGATGATAACATAAACACCAAAATACTTTCAAATGGTTAACTGCTGGTTTTATTCCATGCCATGCCTCATAAACTGTTATTCCAAATAAGGCACGAGTTGGTAAAAGATTCAACAAGTATACAGCAGTACTAGCTACCTTTGCCCAAAATCTCTTTAGCAAATCTTTTGCAAACAACAGACATCTCACCATTTCAAGAATAGTTCTGTTTTTTCTTTCACTAAACCCATTCTGTTGAGAAGAATAAAGTACAGTCAACTGGTGATGAATTCCATGATCATGCAGATTAGTGGTGAACTTTGAAGAAGTATACTCACCTCTATTATCAGAATGCAGAGTCTTAATTTTTTTTGTCAACTTCATTTTCAACTTTAGTCTTGAATTTGACAAAGACATTAAAGACTTTAGACTTGAATTTCAAGAAATATTTCCAAGCCATCTTGCTATAGTCATCAATGAAACACACAAAGTATATGCTGCCATTTAAGGAATCAACACTCATGGGACCTGCAACATCAGTATGAATTAAATCAAGCTTATTCTTAGCTGTACTAGAACTTGCAATGGGGAAGGACTTCCTGGTTTGTTTTCCAAGCTAACAAGTAACACAAAATGAGGTCGACACATTCAATTTTGGGAGCTTCTCTACAAGACGACAAGTATTCAACTGATTCAAATAGGCAAAGCTGCAATGGCCGAACCTTTTGTGCCTAAGTGATATACTGTCAGAATCATTAGCAGTAACCTGCACACATATCTCATATATATTCAAGGGGAAAACTTTGTTTTTCATTGGAACAGTCATCATAAACTCACCAGAAGGATCAAATATAGTGCATTGTTCTTAAAAAGAAAGGCATATTTGACCAACACTAAACAAATTCTGAGAAGTATCAGGTATTAAGATTACTTCTGGTACATACCTGAGGTCTGATGATGTTTGAATCTCAATTGTCCCTTTCCCTTTTGCCTAAGTAGACACCATTTCCTATTTTGACTCTGGAACGATAATTAATGTCCAAGTCAGAAAACAATGTTGGAATTGGTGTCAAATGATTTGAACAACCACTATCAAGTAGCCATTGTGAGTCATCAGAAGCTTGACCACATGTTGCCATAAAGGGCTGCTCTTCTACAGTTTCAGCTTTCTCGACTACAGTGGAAGATTTTTCTTGCAACCCAGGTTTGTTTTTACAAACCTTTTAAACATGGCCTAGCTGATTGCATGCATTATATTTAACCCCAAGCCTAAACTGGCAATATGCTTCTATATGACTTCTATTTTTACAATGAGGACATATTGGAAATTTCATTCTCTTGTTTTGAAACTTTCCAATATATACAGTACCTTTACCCTTGTCTTTGGCTTCAACTATGTTCTTCTTTTGTAAGGATTCTACATGAGCCTTTCCCTTTGATTTTGCAACTAAAGCATTATCAATCTTTTCATCTCTCCTAGCTGTTTTCCCTTGCTCATCAGCTTGCAATGCGCTTGCTAAGTCAGTGATTGTGAGTTGCGAGACATCTTGAGACTGCCCCAAGGAAGAAACAGTAGCATCGAACTTTTTTGGTAAACTGATTAGCACCTTTTCTACCATTTCTACCACTTTAGCATCTGTCATATTCTCTCCCATCAGTTGAATTTGGTTGACTAACTTCATCACCAAATCAATTTACTCCTTCACTGACTAATTATCTTTCATTCTCAGAAGTTCAAATTCTCTTCTGAGATTTTGCAAGCTCATTTGCTTGGTCCTGGTAGACCCTAAGAACTCCTCTTCAAGCTTATTCCAAGCTTTCTTTGCTATTTCACATCCCATTATTCTGCTAAAAACATATTTTAACACTACAAAATGAAAGAAGGATAAGGCTCTATAACATTTTGCAATATCTTCTTCATATTACTTTACTTGTGCTTGTGATGCATTGTCTCTCAACGCTGGTGGTTCATTCTCATTTTCAACCACACTTCAGAGGTTGTCACCTCTTAAAATGGCCTTCATCTTGATGGCTCAAACTAAATAGTTAGTGCCATCAAAAATTGGTGGAGCTTGGTGAGAAACAGTAGTTGTCATCTGCATCAGTAAGGATAAATGTGTATAGCTATCGGAGAGAGTAAAAAGGACTGATTTCTAGCTTTATAGTGGTCAAAAGATTGGTTTAAAGCTCTAATACCATGATATGAAACAAGATAAAAAATGAAATTGCAGTACAAAGCAAAGGAACTGTACTATCGAACAAAGGAATAAGGATAAAAGCTAGAAAGCAGCGTCGATGGAAACAAAGTTGTCTCCACATAATAACATTAGCATTAAATACAACACTTTAATATGAGACATACGTGTTAAACACTTGTAAAAACACAAGACAAGTGTTTGACAAGTGTTTAATGCAAAGCCAACTCAAACATGCAAGCCAATACATCATACACATGACAGCTTGCATTTGCTAATTCATAGTACAACAAAGCAAACTGAATTAAAGTCAAAATACATATTATTTAAGGCAAGTATTATCTCAACAAAACTGAAGACGACGGCAGAAAGAATGGCTATGGCAGATATTACTGTTCTTTGCATGAATGCGGGCGACAAAGAAACTAGCTATGCCGATAATTCCGTGTTACAAGTCACTTTCTCTCTTCCAATCTGCAAAATTATTATCCAAGCTCTCATGTATTTTTTTTTTTTAAATCTGAGACTTATCCCCTTTTTTATTTCAGAAAACAATATTATTGAAGACGAGGCCAATCCTAGAGCATACCATCAGAGACATGTTGAGCAAGCTTCTTCCAGTTACTTGTATTAAGGTGGCAGACTTGGGTTGTGCTTCAGGTCCCAACACCTTCTTCACCATATCTCAAATTATTGACACCATCACCGGGATATGCCAACATACACACTGCAAATCACCAGAGTTTCAAGTGTTTCTGAATGATCTTCCAAGAAACGACTTCAACACTGTTTTTAGGTCTGTTCCTGCTTTTTGTGCTAGGCTTAAGGAAGAGAAGGGAGACATGATGGGGTCTTGTTTCATATCAGGAATACCAGGTTCCTTTTATGAAAGACTCTTTCCAAGCGGGAGCATACACTTTGTACGTTCTTCATATGGTGTTCATTGGCTCTCAAAGGTTAGCATATCTCTTTTTTTAACTAAACGTGATTCCTAAAGTTATAATTCATATATATGTACGTTTGCAATTTTGGGAATGTCAACGTTTTGGAACATAGATGTTCAAAATGTAGAACCTACCACAGGTTGCCTTCAACTTTAATTTACTTCTACCATAATTTTCTTTCCACTAACATAAATGGAGGCAATACTATTGTTGTAATTATGTGTATTGCCTCCATTTATGTGATTTTTGTGAGTGTTTTTTAGATCCCAGGAAGGGTTGAAAATAATAAGGGGAATATATACATGGCAAAGTCAAGCCCTCCCAGTGTACTCAAAGCTTACTCTGATCAATTTCAAAAGGACTTCTCCAACTTTCTACGCTTACGTTCCGAAGAAATAATATGTGGAGGGCGAATGGTTCTTACTATGGTTGGTAGGAGCATTGCAAACCCCACAAGCAAAGATTGTTGTTGCTTATGGGAACTATTAACCAAATCACTCTTTGATTTAGTGGCCGAGGTTAGTTTCTTTACATAAACGTATCAATTATCATACTAAATATACATTACATTAATTTCATAAACCACACTCTATTTGACTAGCAGGGACTCATAGAAGAGTCTGATGTGGACTCATTCAATATGCCTTGCTATAACCCTTGTCAAGAAGAAGTGCTGGAAATCGTTGAAAAGGAAGGGTCTTTCGATCTTGATAAGCTAGAAAAGTTTGGAGTCAATTGGGATCCTGAAGACGACGTTTGTAATAAAAACTTTGTATTCAACAAGTATAAGAGTGGGCAAAATGTTGCCAATTGCATAAGAGCTATTACTGAACCCCTGCTTGCTAGTCATTTTGGAGAGACCATAATTCACAATTTGTTCACCAGATATGCACAACATGTGGCTGAGCATCTATCCATTGAGAAAACCAAGTTCGTTAATATAGTCATTTCAATGACTAGGAAATAATTGGCCACACCTGATGCTTTAGCTGACCAACGATCGAGGGTTGAATTCTAGATATTATATATATATATATATAATCTTCCTTATGTTATTGCCTAAGACTTTATGGGCATTTGGCCGTCATTGTGCTGTATTTGATTTACGACGAACATTGAGATCTTCAGTTATATTGTTTAATGAAACATATTACATGATTCAATGGTAATAGGAATTTGATTCAGTCCAAAAATGTAACAAAAAGAAAAATCCATTCTAGTACAGAATATCTACCAGCAACTTAATTCTGAAAAATTGATGAATTAATGTCAATTGATATATATATATATATATATATATATATATATATGCATGCACGTTTATGCACTCTTAAGTAACAATTGGATATTATTAACCTATAAAATAAAAAATTATCATTATCCATTATTACTAATAAATGAAAATGCACAAGTTCATGTCATGACAACACGAGCTCCAAAAGGTACAAGAAAATTTTTTAATTTGTCAAGGATATTGTCGACTTTTGCTGGGAAAAATTAATTGATGTTAATCTAAATGGGAAGAAAAGAAGGACTCGAGAAAGAAAATAAAGAGGAAAGAGAAAGATCGAGAAAGAAGAGAGAAAAAAAGATGGAAGAGGTAAGAGACGGGTGAGTTTTAGAGGACGAACTAAAATCTTATGTCCCTTTTTTATTCACCAATAAAATATTATCATGTTGCATAATAGAAACTTCTTAGTTCCATTCCATAGGATCAAGAGCTTACCATATTGGACTAGCACATACTTTGATGTCATTTGTAATGATTCAAATCCAAGCACTATTTGCCCAATAACTTTTTAAGTTTAAATCACATAACTTTTAAAAGCTTAAGCTTAGATTTCTAGTAGTGATTAGTTTGAATTATTATATAAGTTTTAACAATCACATTCACATCTGATGTACAATTGGATATCATGATTAGGCCTATCAATATGGGTCGACCCGACCCAGCCCGGCTTAGGCCCTTTAGGTTGAAAAAATATGGGGTGGGCCGAGCCAGCTCATTTTTTATATGGGTTGTCAAATTCCTAAGCCCATGGGTAGAGCTGGGCTAGTCCATTTTTTTCAAAAAAAAATTTTTTACTCGTTATCAATAAAATTATGCCATAA
This sequence comes from Theobroma cacao, assembly GCF_053813885.1. Taxonomy (NCBI): domain Eukaryota; kingdom Viridiplantae; phylum Streptophyta; class Magnoliopsida; order Malvales; family Malvaceae; genus Theobroma; species Theobroma cacao. The sequence goes on from NC_142647.1 coordinate 42,426,618, forward strand.
TTTAATCCATAAATTGAATCATAAAAATTTGTTACAAACAAATAAATTACACCAAACATAAATGAGCAAATACATTACATCAAATATAAATAAAATTTCAATCTTTAACACAATTACACAAACTACAATCCCATCAATATAACTACATAAGTATATAATCAAATATTTACGAACTTCAAGACTAATTTATGTTCTTCTCAATCTTCATCCTCAATCAAAACATTTGTGTACTGTTTGGACAGCAATGATGTCTCCAAGTCTGAATCATCATCATCTAATATTCATTGTCATACAAAAAATAATGAGTTTCAATTTTAACTAAAATTATTAATTTAACAGATAAGATTAAAGACATTTAAATATATAAAACAAACAATACCATCGGCAGGTAAAGAAAAGCCATGCAACCAATTTTTTTTGCAAACAAGCATTTGAATATTTTCATGGCAAAGGGAACTTCTAAACTTGGTGAGAACATGACCACCAATACTAAAAGCAGACTCTGATGCTACCATAGTAATCGGAATGCTCAATACATCTCGTGCCATAATAGAAAGATCAGGAAAGCGCTTAACATTATCCTTCCAATAATTAAGCACATCCAAGTCTTCAAACCTTTATAATAAAGCTTTGCCTCATCTAAATAAATATCCAACTCAGACTTTCCAACAATAGAAATTGTTTCATTTTGAAACATTTTGAACTCCTACAATTTTTAAATACATAAACAAAAAAAATAATTATCAAAAAATAAATAAAGTAACATAAATTCTCATGTAATAAGATGAAGGAAAGACACAAAACTTATACTAAAGATCTTTGATCCCTTGGGTTTAGTTCCCCCTCCGGCTTGCTTAGGCAAATTACTCATTGAGTGAGAAGATGTAGTTGACGCACGAGTGTTGCGTGCATATTCTTCAAAGAGCTCATACAACTTTGTTTTTACATTTTCTAACTTTTCATGACAAGTGGAAGCATCAATCTTAGAATAGCAAAATTTTAAGAAATCAAGCTTCATCCTTGGGTCAAGAATAACTCCAAATGCAAGCACTACACTATAATCTTTCCAATACTTATCAAATTTCATTTTCATCCTTTGAGACATATAACCTCATCTTTATTATGCAAATGCTCATTTAAAATCGATTCAATTTTCCAAACTTGCATGAAATACAAGTTGAAAGTTGGATAAGATGAACCAAGTATCAAGTTTGTGGTCTCATAAAAGGGCTCCAAGAATTCATAAATTATCATTGCTCTCCCCCATTCCTCATCAGATGGATTATATTTATAAGTTCTATCAACAAATTGGAGGCTAACAAAAGCTTTTTGATATTTGATTGCACTTTCAAGCATCAAATATGTTGAATTCCATCTAGTTGACACATCTAAACGCAACCTAACACCCGCATCAATACCAACATGTTGAACACATTCTTGAAATTTTGTCATCCTCTCATCCGATGCCTTTACATATTTCACACTCTCTATAATTTTAAACAATGTTTCATTGACTAATTTCAAGCCCTCTTGAACAATAAGATTTAATATATGAGCACAACAACGCATATGAAAAAATTCACCATCACAAATCAAGCTATTTTGCAAATAAAGATGACCTTTCAAGATAGCTTGCATGTTATCATTAGCAAAATCATTATCTAAAGTAAAAGAGAAAATTTTTTATCTATTCACCATTCTTTCAAACAATCAAATACAGTAGTAACTAATTCAACTCCAGTATGTGGAGGAGGCATACGACAAAAGTTGAGTAACTTGCTATATAACTTCCAATTTTCATTGACAAAGTGAGCAATCAAACAAATATAGCCCTTAGAAGTAGATGATGTCCATACATCAGAAGTTAAACAAATTCTATTAGGTACCTTGGCTATGGCTTGTTTAAGTTTCTCTTTCTCTCTCAAATAAATTCTCTAGACATCAGATACATTAGTGTTTCTAGAAAGCATCACCACATATGGATTTACATACCTAGCCCAAGCTCTAATCTTATTATATTCAACAAAAGCATAAGGCAAGTCATGCTTAATCATGGCTTCAGCAAGCATGTCACGTGAAATCCTAGGATCAAACTTTCTAGCCTTTACTTTCCCTTCATAATCCATTAGCATTTGATGTGGATTAAAATAGGAAAGGAATTTACAAGTGTCAATGTGACGATGCAAATGTGAAGTGCCATAATTAGAGCCACTAGGTTTAGGGCTAACCTAATACTATGTTTTACAACAGCTACAAGTTGCCCTTTCTACTCTATTTTGCTTTTTGCCTATTTTAGTGAAAAAATTCCAAACATTTGAAGTTTCTTTTTTGGCCCTCTTATTCAATTGTTCAGATTCAGATATATGAGATTGAGAGGCAATTTCATCCTCATTCAAAATATTCACGTCATCATCCACATTTATACAGTTTTCAACTGATTGATCCATCACCGCTACCTTCAAATAACATAAACATGAATAAAAAATATTAAAAATTTACATAAACTGATTGATCCAATTCAAAAGTTGGATTGTAGGCAAAGCTGAATTCATTTATAAAAGAAAAAAATTATTGAAATTAGAACTATCATATTCATCTTGTAGATTTAATTTTATCCATTCTCTAGTGTTAATATATTGTTCATCTTGGAATGACCAAAATTATAATTCATTTAAAGGAAAAAAAGATATCATTTTTCTTTTACCTTAATCTGTCATCTTGTTTAGTAAGAGGATTAAACCATTTATGATAAGGGAGATATATCAAGATTTCAAGACTACTATAAGCTGCCTTTGCCATCAACCGTGTTAGTGAAACATTGGGCGGAAACATGAACAAAATAAATAACTTGAGTTTTACAGTAAGCATGATTTCACGCAACAACAATAATAAAGTTCAGGACTCTTACACAAAACATCTTAGTTCAATAAAATAACTACTACAAATGCCGATATATTCTTTATCATAAGATATGGAAATGTCTAGCAACACATCACAAAAGTTAAACCACTTCTAACATTTTTAATTTTCTTTACAAAATTACTGTTAAAAGTTATCAGAGGTTTACTTGGGCTACTAGAGGAGAGATTCCAACCTAGCCTAATGACTGATGAGAGAAGCAAATCTGAGGAGATATGTTACCGACGAAGTTGAGGAGGAATCATCTCCAAAGTTGAAAGAAGCTGTCTGCTTTCCAGCAAATCAAAGGAGGTGGGTCGGGTAAAAGAAAACTCAGAGCACTAGGCAGGACCACAGGAGTGGTGCGATCTACGATTTGTGATGGCTAATGGGGATAGGAGTGGGGAGTGCCAGAATGGTGATCGGCTGAAGGTGAGAAGTGAGAAATTGGGCGAGGAACCGTCGATGCCGATGGGTGTGGTTGGATGTTGGATGGGAGAAATGAAACTGAGAGGCGAGACTGCGAAAAGTGAGAAATTGGGCATGCACCGTCGATGCTGATAGGCGATGGTCTAATGCTGGATGCTGGATAAGAGAAATGAAACTGAGAGGGGAGAAGGCGAGAAGTTGAGAAGTTGCAGAGAGTCGTGCGTGATTCACCGTGAAGGAAAGAAACAGGTGGCAGATGGGTCGGGTGGGGTGTTAGACTTAGCTAGTTAGATGGACTTAGGCGGTTAGGTAGGGTATTTTTTTTTTGGCCCATAGGGTTGTCCCGCCCCAACTAGGGTCATGCTCTTAATTAACCAGGCTAGCCCATTTAGGCCCGATTTTAATATGGGCCTAAATTTTCAAGCCCAACTCATTGCATATTTAATAAAAAATGGGCCGACCCGGGCTAAGCCCATTTTGACAGTTCTAATCATGATCCCACCAACTCAAATCATTGATATGCTCATCAAGGTCACATATTACATTCACAATCAATGCTCATTCTATGGGATCAATATCTTACCAGTGTAATGTGGAAGCCTACACTAGACTAGCACATACTCTGATACCATTTGTAATGATTCAAGTGCAAGCATCACTAGTCTAACAACTTTTTACACCTAAACCACATGGCTTTCAAAAGCTTAAACTCAAGTTGCTAGTAATAATTGACTTAGATTCTTATATAGGTCTTAACAATTACATTCTCATTCGATGTGAGCAATACTCAGAGTTTATGAAAATTTGAATTTGGGGACCAAATTCTTGTAAGTGGGGAAATATATAATAGCCCACCTAAAAGACAATTAAAATAGTACATTATTAAAATCTCAAATTTGACAAATATGTCCTTTATTGAATTGCTTGTTAAATAATACTTGGGTTTATATCAAAATATTAGAAAAGTTTAATTAGAATTGATTTAAATACCTTAATTAACATTAGAAGTCATTTTCTTTTATGGAGAAAACTCTCTTGACGTTAGTTTTTTTTAGAAGAAAACCTTAAAAGTCAAATTCAAGCTAAAAATTGAGAGAAAATCCCTTCAATTGAAGAATTAAGGTAAGATTGTGTTTTAATATTATGGAAAATCTTGTATTTTGCCTAGTTTTGCACAAAACCCCAAGTTTAGTATATGCTTTATCAATTTTTCGTCCAAAATTGGTACTGTTCCAATGACTTTCTGGCAATATAATGGATATCAATGGAAATGTCTTGATAAGATCTTTCTAATGGTTTTTGCAGCACCTTATCTAGTTGAATAATTAGGGAGATATAAATTTTTGAAATTGGTTGAAAACCTATTTTTGACAGTATTGACAATTTAATTTTAAGTCACCAAAACTCCACATTCCGATAACATTTTAAGTTGATTCTTTAGGGTTTTTTAGAGTATGAAATGTGTTCTTCATTTTGGTTTTAATGGTTCGGTTAGAGGCTTTTTGTGTTAAGTGAATTTCAAAATAGGCTCGTTGAATATGAAAACTCATAAATTTGGGTATTTCACTAAACTAGCACATCCCCTGATACCACTAAATCTGTTACTTCAAAGATAATTTGTTAAATAAATATTCATTCACACAAATATTCACTAAAATTCAAATAACTCAAATTTTTTGAAGTTAATATCAAAATAAGTTAAAGTTATGTTTTTGACAATCTTTGTTTCTAAAATGAATTTGTTTATTAAAGTATGATATGTAAGGTTCAATTTGATACTGATTACACCTCTGGTTTCAACCTAGGTTGTCAATTATAAATTCTTAAAGTAAGTTAAATGACCATTAAAGTTTAAAATTCCAAAATTTATGAAAAATCATTTTTTACTTATTTCTAAAATTATTTTTGACCTATTTTGATAGAAACTTCAGAAATTTGAGTTATTTGAATTTTAGTGAATTTTTGCATAAATAAATATTCATTCATCAAATTATCTTTGAATTAACAGATTTAGTAATAAAGCATGTGTTAGTCTAGTGCGAGCTTCCACATTGTATTGATGAGATCTTAGTCCTTATGGAATGAGCCTTGATTGTGAATGTAATGTGTGGCCTTAAAGAGAACATCAAGGATTTGAATGGATGGAATTGTGATGCCCCATCCCACATCAAATGTAAATATAATTATTAAAACTTATATAATTATCCAAGTCAATCACTACTAGCAACTTAGCTGAAGCTTTTGAGGGACACGTGATTTTCATCTAAAAAGTTGTTGCACCAATGGTGCTTGGATTTAGGTCGTTACAAAATGATTCGTTGATAAAAAAAAGAATGAAATTTTCTTTAAACTTACCATATAAATTCTTGATGAACCCAAACTATCAAACTAGAGATCAACTGCTTATCAGAATCCATCTCAATTGGATGGACTACTTGAAAAAATCCATAAATTCTTTATGAACCCAAACTATCAAGCAATAGATCAACTGCCTGATAGAATCCATCTCAATTAGATAAACTGTCAAACTAGAAATCAACTGCTTGATACAATCTATCTCAATTGGATGGACTACTTGACAAAATCCAATCCATCTCGAAACAAAACTAAAGCGTTTGACAAATCAAACTAACGATATAAACAAATGGAAATCTCCTACCCCAACTTTTTACCCTGATATTGTACTTTTTTTCTCCCACCAACAAAATGTTGCCACGTTGCATAATAAAATAGCATCCAACAAATTTTACAGCTCTACTATTTCTTTCTCTAGTTTTTATGTTTTTGTAAACCAATTTATGGGTATGAATTCTATCTTCAAAGGGAGCTTTTATCAAACAATTGGTATGACTTTGAGATTTTATATTTCCTTTTGTCCGTTGTTCATTGCCACAAGATTAAGTCTCTCAAATGGCTGTCCTTATGCTGAAGTATGTGTTGTGGTTTTAATATTACCATTGCTTGATGTCTTGTTAACAACAATTTATGTCGAAAAGTAAATCCTCTACCCCATTTCTTACCTCATCCTCCACTCAACTCTCATAAATTGTATTGTATTTTTTATTATTAATTAATACATGTTTGGTTTTAATTTTTTTTCTTATTTCTTACTCTTATATTTTTTTCCTCTTTCTCTCTTCACAGCTTGGTACAGATACCCTCTTCTTTAGCTCAAGTATTGAATACCTGAAGCAAACTTTCTCCTACTCTAAGAAAAACTTTCTCCTTGTAAACTTCGTTGATCCTTCAAAAAGAAAAACTGAATTTCATCAAAGAGCCCAAAGAAATCCAACAACCCATCAATGATTTCCACGTCTTCATTACTTAGAATCTAAGTAACTACTTTTTGATGCTACATTGATCAAGCTTCGTTATACTAATCCCTCAACGTAGTTTAAAGTTACCTTGATCTTGATCTTGGTTTTGGTCATATCTAACTATGGCGTTTGCCAACAATTCAAGCTAAAGCCACCCAAGAGCTAAAGGGAAAAACTCGAGCAATTAATACTATAATAAAAAAAAAGAGAGCGCGATCATAGTGTGATGATAATTCCTTCTTTGGTTGAATTGGGTTGCAGAATCATATTAAGAAATGCAGAAGTAGTTATTGATGTTGTTATCTATTCTTCCAACTATTAAAGATCATTTGCCAATAGAGAAAGAGGGAAAAAATATGAGAGAGAAAGAGAAGAAAAAAAAAAACCAAACATGTGTTAACAATTAATTAAAAGGATAAACTCCATATAGACTTTATATGATATGACATTTCCCTTAAAATGGATGTTAATTTAAAGATTATATTTGATACATATAGATTTTATATTTATGTTGTCAGTCCACCACAATACATCACTCATTCATAAATAAAAATAGAACCCTTTAAAATCTTGAAAATAAAGATAAATTTTTTTTACATAAAATCATATTAAAAATATAACTTTTTTCATTTTCTTTCTAAACTTTCTTAAATCCCTTTCTTGTACTTTATGTACACAACCATTCAAACCAAAATAAAACCTCTCTTTAATCTATTAGTAAGAACATCTGTAACCAATTTGGTTTTTCTTTATGGGTAAAAAATTCAAAGTCATAAACTAACAAAAAATCTTGACAAGAAAAAAAATCAAAGTTAAACTTTCTTGGAATCAACCTTCCAAAATCCTCTTTGTTTGACATAGCATCAACCCAAATTTAATAGGGACAAAAGTGTTGTTAGCCATAATCAGGTCTGTGAGTCACAAATTAAACAAGGAAAAAATTGTGTAAAGGAGGTTCTTGTGACAAAGAGAGGAAGCCTTGCAAACAAGTAAAAGATATACCGAAAGTGACGAAAAGGATAATCAGAGCAATTCTAAGCTCTGAGTGAGAATAAGGTAGTTTTGAAAAGTGAATATCCTCAAATGAATTGTGAAGGCTTTATATATAATGTCAAAAGTGGCGGTTACTCAAGAATAAACTTTAATACATGTAATAAACAATATTATTAAGAAGAGCTTTAATATGAGTTACCACTATTGTAATACATTATGTGGATATTAAAAGGATGATTTTATGGCATATAATGAGTAACGAATAGAAACTCATTATGTGACCATTAAAGCAATTGGGTGTAATAAGACTTATTATCGAGTAGAATGTTATAGAGAAGAGTTATATGTGAAAAGCTATACAAAAACAAGTTAAAAGAAGAAGTTGTACATGAAAAGGTACAAAAGAAAAAGTCGTACGTGAACAACTACAAGAGAACAAGCTAAAGGTGAAAGAGAGAAACACTTGCACTTTAAGAAAAGGTTAAAAGGAAGACTTCTTAAATACCTCCATATTTGAGTCACCAAGCCAAACTCTTCACAATATCTCAAAATGAAAGTAACTTGTAAACTTTGTCACTTATTCAGGGTTGTTTTCACTGCTATCTGTGCGAAGTAATTATTCTGTGCGAGGTAATTATTCTGTGCGAGATAGTTGTTTCACTTTTATTAGTTGTCCTGTGTGAAGTAGTGCTTCACTTGCTTTAGTTGTTCTGCGTGAAGTAGTGCTTCACTTGTTCTAGTTGTTCTCATTATTTTTTGTATAGCATTACGCTTAATACAACTCTAAATAAAGAATAAAGGGTAACCAAAATTAACTATCTATATTTTGCACCCTGCATAAGAATTCTGAGTTAAAAATAATTTTTATCAATTGATTTAGAGAAAAAAATTATTTTGTACTATACTGTAACACCTTAATTGTAACAATTTGTGTTTTAATACTTTGCATTGTAACGCCTTAGATAGTAACGCCTTGAATAGTAATGTCTTAGGCAGTAACACCTCAAGCAATGACATGTTATTGTCTTGTGCAATAATTGAATGGTAGTTTAATAATATATTTTATGGGTGAAATAAAATAAGATTTTCAAGATAAAAAAAGTTAATTAACTGTAAAAGAATAAACAAATCTTGAATTTTTGTGTTTGTAAATAGTTAAGAATACTATTTTGTGTGTGGTACCATTTTTTATTTTTTTATTTTTCATTATTATTATTTTTGGTTTCTCAATTATTGGCCCTTGCATGAAATTTTTTTATATTGAAAGATAAAATAAAATTTTCATGCATAAAATGATTTTTTTCTAATTGAAAGAAATATTTTTTTATATGCTCAAACAAACTGATATTTTTAAATTTTGGATACTACAACTATATTGAGCCTAAAGAGAAAAAACAATTCATAATTTTATCAATAATTTAGCTCTTTAGTTTTTTGTTAACTTTTAGTTAACAATCATAAGTACCATGGCATAGATTATCACAAACACTTGTAATATTGTAGTGGTAGGATGACAACAAGGCATTTATTATCCTATTAATGGCTGCAACAAATGGGTGAAACAATCATCAAAGTAATGATAAAGAATTAAATGATAGAAAGTGTGATACATATATTGGAAATGTTGGGATGAGCCTTACGGCCAATTAGGATTGGTTAAGGCTTGATTCCAATCATGCAACAATATCATTCATGTTGAATGATCAGAGGTTTTCCTTCATCAATAAGACTTCAATTATAATGGGTTATATGTCTACTTGAATGAAGTCCATGAGATTAATATACCTTATAAGGAAACTGCAATGGGTTGCAGTTGTGAGATCCCTATGTATCAAAGCGTAATTTTTAAATGTTCCTGGTCGATGTATCATTGAGATTGGACATTAGTGATACCTAGATATTGGTACATTTTATGTTCCTTATTTAGGAAGTAAGCAACCGATCTTATAGATTGAAATATAGAGATACTTAGAACTAGAATGTAGATGCTTGCCTCAAAAAGCAAGTTCATTGAACATGACCCGCCATGAGAAGTGCATTTAGTATTTCATTCAAGTGTCTATGTAATACTTCTCATGTATCAATTGTGTAAATACTCCTTAGACTTGAGAGACCAAGTTGCCTTATGTGTGGACTGTTATGCTTTGATTTCATCCCTACGGGTGCCTAATCAAGGATGCCAAAACAAGATGCTATTGGGTATAGCATAAAGCATGTGAAGGCAAATGAGAAGTCAAGAAAGGAATCATCACCCTAAGTGATTCAGGGGATATATCCTAACAGTTCTTAATTGATATTAGCTTGTTGAAGTCTTTGGCCAAGGCGACTTATAGATTATGAAAGGAGTTTCATAAGTCTTTATAAAGATAATGATCAAACTTCAAGAACGAATATGGAAATCAATAAGAGTAGACACTGCACCATACTTTTATCATCTCTAAGATATATGAGGAGGGAATGAATTACATTGAAAGGCTACGTCAAACCA